>NC_072808.1:19408708-19526462 GCF_028583425.1 Eublepharis macularius | reverse complement strand
CTATTCAGAGGGCCTGTCATTCCAGTCCCAGAGCCCTTCTGTCACACCCAGAGGCCGTCATTCAGTCAGGGGCCTGTCATTCCAGTCCCAGAGCCCTTCTGTCACACCTAAGGACCCTCATTCCAGTCAGGGGCCTGTCATTCCAGTCCCAGAGCCCTTCTGTCACACCCAGGAGGCCGTCATTCTAGTCAGGGGCCTGTCATTCCAGTCCCAGAGCCCTTCTGTCACACCCAGGGCCGTCATTCCAGTCAGGGGCCTGTCATTCCAGTCCCAGAGCCCTTCTGTCACACCCAGGGGCCGTCATTCTAGTCAGGGGCCTGTCATTCCAGTCCCAGAGCACTTCTGTCACACCCAGGGGCCGTCATTCTAGTCAGGGCCCTGTCATTCCAGTCCCAGAGCCCTTCTGTCACACCTAAGGACCCTCATTCCAGTCAGGGGCCTGTCATTCCAGTCCCGAGCCCTTCTGTCACACCCAGGGGCCGTCATTCTAGTCAGGGGCCTGTCATTCCAGTCCCAGAGCCCTTCTGTCACACCTAAGGACCCTCATTCCAGTCAGGGGCCTGTCATTCCAGTCCCCGAGCCCTTCTGTCACACCCAGGGGCCGTCATTCTAGTCAGGGGCCTGTCATTCCAGTCCCAGAGCCCTTCTGTCACACCCAGGGGCCGTCATTCCAGTCAGGGGCCTGTCATTCCAGTCCCAGAGCCCTTCTGTCACACCCAGGGGCCGTCATTCTAGTCAGGGGCCTGTCATTCCAGTCCCAGAGCCCTTCTGTCACACCTAAGGACCCTCATTCCAGTCAGGGGCCTGTCATTCCAGTCCCAGAGCTCTTCTGTCAAACCCAGGGGCCGTCATTCTAGTCAGGGGCCTGTCATTCCAGTCCCAGAGCCCTTCTGTCACACCCAGGGGCCGTCATTCTAGTCAGGGGCCTGTCATTCCAGTCCCAGAGCCCTTCTGTCACACCCAGGGGCCGTCATTCTAGTCAGGGGCCTGTCATTCCAGTCCCAGAGCCCTTCTGTCACACCTAAGGACCCTCATTCCAGTCAGGGGCCTGTCATTCCAGTCCCCGAGCCCTTCTGTCACACCCAGGGCCGTCATTCTAGTCAGGGGCCTGTCATTCCAGTCCCAGAGCCCTTCTGTCACACCTAAGGACCCTCATTCCAGTCAGGGGCCTGTCATTCCAGTCCCAGAGCCCTTCTGTCACACCCAGGGGCCGTCATTCAGTCAGGGCCTGTCATTCCAGTCCCAGAGCCCTTCTGTCACACCCAGGGCCGTCATTCCAGTCAGGGGCCTGTCATTCCAGTCCCCGAGCCCTTCTGTCACACCCAGGGGCCGTCATTCCAGTCAGGGGCCTGTCATTCCAGTCCCAGAGCCCTTCTGTCACACCCAGGGGCCGTCATTCTAGTCAGGGGCCTGTCATTCCAGTCCCAGAGCCCTTCTGTCACACCCAGGGGCCGTCATTCTAGTCAGGGGCCTGTCATTCCAGTCCCAGAGCCCTTCTGTCACACCCAGGGGCCGTCATTCTAGTCAGGGGCCTGTCATTCCAGTCCCAGAGCCCTTCTGTCACACCTAAGGGCCCTCATTCCAGTCAGGGGCCTGTCATTCCAGTCCCCGAGCCCTTCTGTCACACCCAGGGGCCGTCATTCTAGTCAGGGGCCTGTCATTCCAGTCCCAGAGCCCTTCTGTCACACCTAAGGACCCTCATTCCAGTCAGGGGCCTGTCATTCCAGTCCCCGAGCCCTTCTGTCACACCCAGGGGCCGTCATTCTAGTCAGGGGCCTGTCATTCCAGTCCCAGAGCCCTTCTGTCACACCAAGGGCCGTCATTCCAGTCAGGGGCCTGTCATTCCAGTCCCAGAGCCCTTCTGTCACACCCAGGGGCCGTCATTCTAGTCAGGGGCCTGTCATTCCAGTCCCAGAGCCCTTCTGTCACACCCAGGGGCCGTCATTCTAGTCAGGGGCCTGTCATTCCAGTCCCCAGAGCCCTTCTGTCACACCTAAGGACCCTCATTCCAGTCAGGGGCCTGTCATTCCAGTCCCAGAGCTCTTCTGTCACACCCAGGGGCCGTCATTCTAGTCAGGGGCCTGTCATTCCAGTCCCAGAGCCCTTCTGTCACACCCAGGGGCCGTCATTCTAGTCAGGGGCCTGTCATTCCAGTCCCAGAGCCCTTCTGTCACACCTAAGGACCCTCATTCCAGTCAGGGGCCTGTCATTCCAGTCCCCGAGCCCTTCTGTCACACCCAGGGGCCGTCATTCTAGTCAGGGGCCTGTCATTCCAGTCCCAGAGCCCTTCTGTCACACCTAAGGACCCTCATTCCAGTCAGGGGCCTGTCATTCCAGTCCCAGAGCCCTTCTGTCACACCCAGGGGCCGTCATTCCAGTCAGGGGCCTGTCATTCCAGTCCCAGAGCCCTTCTGTCACACCCAGGGGCCGTCATTCCAGTCAGGGGCCTGTCATTCCAGTCCCCGAGCCCTTCTGTCACACCCAGGGGCCGTCATTCCAGTCAGGGGCCTGTCATTCCAGTCCCAGAGCCCTTCTGTCACACCCAGGGGCCGTCATTCTAGTCAGGGGCCTGTCATTCCAGTCCCAGAGCTCTTCTGTCACACCCAGGGGCCGTCATTCTAGTCAGGGGCCTGTCATTCCAGTCCCAGAGCCCTTCTGTCACACCCAGGGGCCGTCATTCTAGTCAGGGGCCTGTCATTCCAGTCCCAGAGCCCTTCTGTCACACCTAAGGACCCTCATTCCAGTCAGGGGCCTGTCATTCCAGTCCCCGAGCCCTTCTGTCACACCCAGGGGCCGTCATTCTAGTCAGGGGCCTGTCATTCCAGTCCCAGAGCCCTTCTGTCACACCTAAGGACCCTCATTCCAGTCAGGGGCCTGTCATTCCAGTCCCCGAGCCCTTCTGTCACACCCAGGGGCCGTCATTCTAGTCAGGGGCCTGTCATTCCAGTCCCAGAGCCCTTCTGTCACACCCAGGGGCCGTCATTCCAGTCAGGGGCCTGTCATTCCAGTCCCAGAGCCCTTCTGTCACACCCAGGGGCCGTCATTCTAGTCAGGGGCCTGTCATTCCAGTCCCAGAGCCCTTCTGTCACACCCAGGGGCCGTCATTCCAGTCAGGGGCCTGTCATTCCAGTCCCAGAGCCCTTCTGTCACACCCAGGGGCCGTCATTCTAGTCAGGGGCCTGTCATTCCAGTCCCAGAGCCCTTCTGTCACACCCAGGGGCCGTCATTCTAGTCAGGGGCCTGTCATTCCAGTCCCAGAGCCCTTCTGTCACACCTAAGGACCCTCATTCCAGTCAGGGGCCTGTCATTCCAGTCCCAGAGCTCTTCTGTCACACCCAGGGGCCGTCATTCTAGTCAGGGGCCTGTCATTCCAGTCCCAGAGCCCTTCTGTCACACCCAGGGGCCGTCATTCTAGTCAGGGGCCTGTCATTCCAGTCCCAGAGCCCTTCTGTCACACCTAAGGACCCTCATTCCAGTCAGGGGCCTGTCATTCCAGTCCCCGAGCCCTTCTGTCACACCCAGGGGCCGTCATTCTAGTCAGGGGCCTGTCATTCCAGTCCCAGAGCCCTTCTGTCACACCCAGGGGCCGTCATTCCAGTCAGGGGCCTGTCATTCCAGTCCCAGAGCCCTTCTGTCACACCCAGGGGCCGTCATTCCAGTCAGGGGCCTGTCATTCCAGTCCCCGAGCCCTTCTGTCACACCCAGGGGCCGTCATTCCAGTCAGGGGCCTGTCATTCCAGTCCCAGAGCCCTTCTGTCACACCCAGGGGCCGTCATTCTAGTCAGGGGCCTGTCATTCCAGTCCCAGAGCTCTTCTGTCACACCCAGGGGCCGTCATTCTAGTCAGGGGCCTGTCATTCCAGTCCCAGAGCCCTTCTGTCACACCCAGGGGCCGTCATTCTAGTCAGGGGCCTGTCATTCCAGTCCCAGAGCCCTTCTGTCACACCTAAGGACCCTCATTCCAGTCAGGGGCCTGTCATTCCAGTCCCCGAGCCCTTCTGTCACACCCAGGGGCCGTCATTCTAGTCAGGGGCCTGTCATTCCAGTCCCAGAGCCCTTCTGTCACACCTAAGGACCCTCATTCCAGTCAGGGGCCTGTCATTCCAGTCCCCGAGCCCTTCTGTCACACCCAGGGGCCGTCATTCTAGTCAGGGGCCTGTCATTCCAGTCCCAGAGCCCTTCTGTCACACCCAGGGGCCGTCATTCCAGTCAGGGGCCTGTCATTCCAGTCCCAGAGCCCTTCTGTCACACCCAGGGGCCGTCATTCCAGTCAGGGGCCTGTCATCCAGTCCCCGAGCCCTTCTGTCACACCCAGGGGCCGTCATTCCAGTCAGGGGCCTGTCATTCCAGTCCCAGAGCCCTTCTGTCACACCCAGGGGCCGTCATTCTAGTCAGGGGCCTGTCATTCCAGTCCCAGAGCTCTTCTGTCACACCCAGGGGCCGTCATTCTAGTCAGGGGCCTGTCATTCCAGTCCCAGAGCCCTTCTGTCACACCCAGGGGCCGTCATTCTAGTCAGGGGCCTGTCATTCCAGTCCAGTCAGAGCCCTTCTGTCACACCTAAGGACCCTCATTCCAGTCAGGGGCCTGTCATTCCAGTCCCCGAGCCCTTCTGTCACACCCAGGGGCCGTCATCTAGTCAGGGGCCTGTCATTCCAGTCCCAGAGCCCTTCTGTCACACCTAAGGACCCTCATTCCAGTCAGGGGCCTGTCATTCCAGTCCCGAGCCCTTCTGTCACACCCAGGGGCCGTCATTCTAGTCAGGGGCCTGTCATTCCAGTCCCAGAGCCCTTCTGTCACACCCAGGGGCCGTCATTCCAGTCAGGGGCCTGTCATTCCAGTCCCAGAGCCCTTCTGTCACACCAGGGGCCGTCATTCTAGTCAGGGGCCTGTCATTCCAGTCCCAGAGCCCTTCTGTCACACCCAGGGGCCGTCATTCCAGTCAGGGGCCTGTCATTCCAGTCCCAGAGCCCTTCTGTCACACCCAGGGGCCGTCATTCTAGTCAGGGGCCTGTCATTCCAGTCCCAGAGCCCTTCTGTCACACCCAGGGGCCGTCATTCTAGTCAGGGGCCTGTCATTCCAGTCCCAGAGCCCTTCTGTCACACCTAAGGACCCTCATTCCAGTCAGGGGCCTGTCATTCCAGTCCCAGAGCTCTTCTGTCACACCCAGGGGCCGTCATTCTAGTCAGGGGCCTGTCATTCCAGTCCCAGAGCCCTTCTGTCACACCCAGGGGCCGTCATTCTAGTCAGGGGCCTGTCATTCCAGTCCCAGAGCCCTTCTGTCACACCTAAGGACCCTCATTCCAGTCAGGGGCCTGTCATTCCAGTCCCCGAGCCCTTCTGTCACACCCAGGGGCCGTCATTCTAGTCAGGGGCCTGTCATTCCAGTCCCAGAGCCCTTCTGTCACACCTAAGGACCCTCATTCCAGTCAGGGGCCTGTCATTCCAGTCCCAGAGCCCTTCTGTCACACCCAGGGGCCGTCATTCCAGTCAGGGGCCTGTCATTCCAGTCCCAGAGCCCTTCTGTCACACCCAGGGGCCGTCATTCCAGTCAGGGGGCCTGTCATCCAGTCCCCGAGCCCTTCTGTCACACCCAGGGGCCGTCATTCCAGTCAGGGGCCTGTCATTCCAGTCCCAGAGCCCTTCTGTCACACCCAGGGGCCGTCATTCTAGTCAGGGGCCTGTCATTCCAGTCCCAGAGCTCTTCTGTCACACCCAGGGGCCGTCATTCTAGTCAGGGGCCTGTCATTCCAGTCCCAGAGCCCTTCTGTCACACCCAGGGGCCGTCATTCTAGTCAGGGGCCTGTCATTCCAGTCCCAGAGCCCTTCTGTCACACCTAAGGACCCTCATTCCAGTCAGGGGCCTGTCATTCCAGTCCCCGAGCCCTTCTGTCACACCCAGGGGCCGTCATTCTAGTCAGGGGCCTGTCATTCCAGTCCCAGAGCCCTTCTGTCACACCTAAGGACCCTCATTCCAGTCAGGGGCCTGTCATTCCAGTCCCCGAGCCCTTCTGTCACACCCAGGGGCCGTCATTCTAGTCAGGGGCCTGTCATTCCAGTCCCAGAGCCCTTCTGTCACACCCAGGGGCCGTCATTCCAGTCAGGGGCCTGTCATTCCAGTCCCAGAGCCCTTCTGTCACACCCAGGGGCCGTCATTCTAGTCAGGGGCCTGTCATTCCAGTCCCAGAGCCCTTCTGTCACACCCAGGGGCCGTCATTCTAGTCAGGGGCCTGTCATTCCAGTCCCAGAGCCCTTCTGTCACACCTAAGGACCCTCATTCCAGTCAGGGGCCTGTCATTCCAGTCCCAGAGCCCTTCTGTCACACCCAGGGGCCGTCATTCTAGTCAGGGGCCTGTCATTCCAGTCCCAGAGCCCTTCTGTCACACCCAGGGGCCGTCATTCTAGTCAGGGGCCTGTCATTCCAGTCCAGAGCTCTTCTGTCACACCCAGGGGCCGTCATTCTAGTCAGGGGCCTGTCATTCCAGTCCCAGAGCCCTTCTGTCACACCCAGAGGCCGTCATTCCAGTCAGGGGCCTGTCATTCCAGTCCCAGAGCCCTTCTGTCACACCTAAGGACCCTCATTCCAGTCAGGGGCCTGTCATTCCAGTCCCAGAGCCCTTCTGTCACACCCAGGGGCCGTCATTCTAGTCAGGGGCCTGTCATTCCAGTCCCAGAGCCCTTCTGTCACACCCAGGGGCCGTCATTCCAGTCAGGGGCCTGTCATTCCAGTCCCAGAGCCCTTCTGTCACACCCAGGGGCCGTCATTCTAGTCAGGGGCCTGTCATTCCAGTCCCAGAGCACTTCTGTCACACCCAGGGGCCGTCATTCTAGTCAGGGGCCTGTCATTCCAGTCCCAGAGCCCTTCTGTCACACCCAGGGGCCGTCATTCTAGTCAGGGCCCTGTCATTCCAGTCCCAGAGCCCTTCTGTCACACCTAAGGACCCTCATTCCAGTCAGGGGCCTGTCATTCCAGTCCCCGAGCCCTTCTGTCACACCCAGGGGCCGTCATTCTAGTCAGGGGCCTGTCATTCCAGTCCCAGAGCCCTTCTGTCACACCTAAGGACCCTCATTCCAGTCAGGGGCCTGTCATTCCAGTCCCCGAGCCCTTCTGTCACACCAGGGGCCGTCATTCTAGTCAGGGGCCTGTCATTCCAGTCCCAGAGCCCTTCTGTCACACCCAGGGGCCGTCATTCCAGTCAGGGGCCTGTCATTCCAGTCCCAGAGCCCTTCTGTCACACCCAGGGGCCGTCATTCTAGTCAGGGGCCTGTCATTCCAGTCCCAGAGCCCTTCTGTCACACCTAAGGACCCTCATTCCAGTCAGGGGCCTGTCATTCCAGTCCCAGAGCTCTTCTGTCAAACCCAGGGGCCGTCATTCTAGTCAGGGGCCTGTCATTCCAGTCCCAGAGCCCTTCTGTCACACCCAGGGGCCGTCATTCTAGTCAGGGGCCTGTCATTCCAGTCCCAGAGCCCTTCTGTCACACCCAGGGGCCGTCATTCTAGTCAGGGGCCTGTCATTCCAGTCCCAGAGCCCTTCTGTCACACCTAAGGACCCTCATTCCAGTCAGGGGCCTGTCATTCCAGTCCCCGAGCCCTTCTGTCACACCCAGGGGCCGTCATTCTAGTCAGGGGCCTGTCATTCCAGTCCCAGAGCCCTTCTGTCACACCTAAGGACCCTCATTCCAGTCAGGGGCCTGTCATTCCAGTCCCAGAGCCCTTCTGTCACACCCAGGGGCCGTCATTCCAGTCAGGGGCCTGTCATTCCAGTCCCAGAGCCCTTCTGTCACACCCAGGGGCCGTCATTCCAGTCAGGGGCCTGTCATTCCAGTCCCCGAGCCCTTCTGTCACACCCAGGGGCCGTCATTCCAGTCAGGGGCCTGTCATTCCAGTCCCAGAGCCCTTCTGTCACACCCAGGGGCCGTCATTCTAGTCAGGGGCCTGTCATTCCAGTCCCAGAGCTCTTCTGTCACACCCAGGGGCCGTCATTCTAGTCAGGGGCCTGTCATTCCAGTCCCAGAGCCCTTCTGTCACACCCAGGGGCCGTCATTCTAGTCAGGGGCCTGTCATTCCAGTCCCAGAGCCCTTCTGTCACACCTAAGGACCCTCATTCCAGTCAGGGGCCTGTCATTCCAGTCCCCGAGCCCTTCTGTCACACCCAGGGGCCGTCATTCTAGTCAGGGGCCTGTCATTCCAGTCCCAGAGCCCTTCTGTCACACCTAAGGACCCTCATTCCAGTCAGGGGCCTGTCATTCCAGTCCCCGAGCCCTTCTGTCACACCCAGGGGCCGTCATTCTAGTCAGGGGCCTGTCATTCCAGTCCCAGAGCCCTTCTGTCACACCCAGGGGCCGTCATTCCAGTCAGGGGCCTGTCATTCCAGTCCCAGAGCCCTTCTGTCACACCCAGGGGCCGTCATTCTAGTCAGGGGCCTGTCATTCCAGTCCCAGAGCCCTTCTGTCACACCCAGGGGCCGTCATTCTAGTCAGGGGCCTGTCATTCCAGTCCCAGAGCCCTTCTGTCACACCTAAGGACCCTCATTCCAGTCAGGGGCCTGTCATTCCAGTCCCAGAGCTCTTCTGTCACACCCAGGGGCCGTCATTCTAGTCAGGGGCCTGTCATTCCAGTCCCAGAGCCCTTCTGTCACACCCAGGGGCCGTCATTCTAGTCAGGGGCCTGTCATTCCAGTCCCAGAGCCCTTCTGTCACACCTAAGGACCCTCATTCTAGTCAGGGGCCTGTCATTCCAGTCCCAGAGCTCTTCTGTCACACCCAGGGGCCGTCATTCCAGTCAGGGGCCTGTCATTCCAGTCCCAGAGCCCTTCTGTCACACCCAGGGGCCGTCATTCTAGTCAGGGGCCTGTCATTCCAGTCCCAGAGCCCTTCTGTCACACCTAAGGACCCTCATTCCAGTCAGGGGCCTGTCATTCCAGTCCCAGAGCCCTTCTGTCACACCCAGGGGCCGTCATTCTAGTCAGGGGCCTGTCATTCCAGTCCCAGAGCCCTTCTGTCACACCCAGGGGCCGTCATTCTAGTCAGGGGCCTGTCATTCCAGTCCCAGAGCTCTTCTGTCACACCCAGGGGCCGTCATTCTAGTCAGGGGCCTGTCATTCCAGTCCCAGAGCCCTTCTGTCACACCCAGAGGCCGTCATTCCAGTCAGGGGCCTGTCATTCCAGTCCCAGAGCCCTTCTGTCACACCTAAGGACCCTCATTCCAGTCAGGGGCCTGTCATTCCAGTCCCAGAGCCCTTCTGTCACACCCAGGGGCCGTCATTCTAGTCAGGGGCCTGTCATTCCAGTCCCAGAGCCCTTCTGTCACACCCAGGGGCCGTCATTCCAGTCAGGGGCCTGTCATTCCAGTCCCAGAGCCCTTCTGTCACACCCAGGGGCCGTCATTCTAGTCAGGGGCCTGTCATTCCAGTCCCAGAGCACTTCTGTCACACCCAGGGGCCGTCATTCTAGTCAGGGGCCTGTCATTCCAGTCCCAGAGCCCTTCTGTCACACCCAGGGGCCGTCATTCTAGTCAGGGCCCTGTCATTCCAGTCCCAGAGCCCTTCTGTCACACCTAAGGACCCTCATTCCAGTCAGGGGCCTGTCATTCCAGTCCCCGAGCCCTTCTGTCACACCCAGGGGCCGTCATTCTAGTCAGGGGCCTGTCATTCCAGTCCCAGAGCCCTTCTGTCACACCTAAGGACCCTCATTCCAGTCAGGGGCCTGTCATTCCAGTCCCCGAGCCCTTCTGTCACACCCAGGGGCCGTCATTCTAGTCAGGGGCCTGTCATTCCAGTCCCAGAGCCCTTCTGTCACACCCAGGGGCCGTCATTCCAGTCAGGGGCCTGTCATTCCAGTCCCAGAGCCCTTCTGTCACACCCAGGGGCCGTCATTCTAGTCAGGGGCCTGTCATTCCAGTCCCAGAGCCCTTCTGTCACACCTAAGGACCCTCATTCCAGTCAGGGGCCTGTCATTCCAGTCCCAGAGCTCTTCTGTCAAACCCAGGGGCCGTCATTCTAGTCAGGGGCCTGTCATTCCAGTCCCAGAGCCCTTCTGTCACACCCAGGGGCCGTCATTCTAGTCAGGGGCCTGTCATTCCAGTCCCAGAGCCCTTCTGTCACACCCAGGGGCCGTCATTCTAGTCAGGGGCCTGTCATTCCAGTCCCAGAGCCCTTCTGTCACACCTAAGGACCCTCATTCCAGTCAGGGGCCTGTCATTCCAGTCCCAGAGCCCTTCTGTCACACCCAGGGGCCGTCATTCTAGTCAGGGGCCTGTCATTCCAGTCCCAGAGCCCTTCTGTCACACCTAAGGACCCTCATTCCAGTCAGGGGCCTGTCATTCCAGTCCCCGAGCCCTTCTGTCACACCCAGGGGCCGTCATTCTAGTCAGGGGCCTGTCATTCCAGTCCCAGAGCCCTTCTGTCACACCCAGGGGCCGTCATTCTAGTCAGGGGCCTGTCATTCCAGTCCCAGAGCTCTTCTGTCACACCCAGGGGCCGTCATTCTAGTCAGGGGCCTGTCATTCCAGTCCCAGAGCCCTTCTGTCACACCCAGGGGCCGTCATTCTAGTCAGGGGCCTGTCATTCCAGTCCCAGAGCTCTTCTGTCACACCCAGGGGCCGTCATTCTAGTCAGGGGCCTGTCATTCCAGTCCCAGAGCCCTTCTGTCACACCTAAGGACCCTCATTCCAGTCAGGGGCCTGTCATTCCAGTCCCCGAGCCCTTCTGTCACACCCAGGGGCCGTCATTCTAGTCAGGGGCCTGTCATTCCAGTCCCAGAGCCCTTCTGTCACACCCAGGGGCCGTCATTCTAGTCAGGGGCCTGTCATTCCAGTCCCAGAGCCCTTCTGTCACACCTAAGGGCCCTCATTCCAGTCAGGGGCCTGTCATTCCAGTCCCAGAGCCCTTCTGTCACACCTAAGGACCCTCATTCCAGTCAGGGGCCTGTCATTCCAGTCCCAGGGCCCTTCTGTCACACCCAGAGGCCGTCATTCTAGTCAGGGGCCTGTCATTCCAGTCCCAGAGCCCTTCTGTCACACCTAAGGACCCTCATTCCAGTCAGGGGCCTGTCATTCCAGTCCCAGAGCCCTTCTGTCACACCCAGGGGCCGTCATTCTAGTCAGGGGCCTGTCATTCCAGTCCCAGAGCCCTTCTGTCACACCCAGGGGCCGTCATTCTAGTCAGGGGCCTGTCATTCCAGTCCCAGAGCCCTTCTGTCACACCTAAGGACCCTCATTCCAGTCAGGGGCCTGTCATTCCAGTCCCAGAGCCCTTCTGTCACACCCAGGGGCCGTCATTCTAGTCAGGGGCCTGTCATTCCAGTCCCAGAGCCCTTCTGTCACACCTAAGGACCCTCATTCCAGTCAGGGGCCTGTCATTCCAGTCCCCGAGCCCTTCTGTCACACCCAGGGGCCGTCATTCTAGTCAGGGGCCTGTCATTCCAGTCCCAGAGCCCTTCTGTCACACCCAGGGGCCGTCATTCTAGTCAGGGGCCTGTCATTCCAGTCCCAGAGCCCTTCTGTCACACCCAGGGGCTGTCATTCTAGTCAGGGGCCTGTCATTCCAGTCCCAGAGCCCTTCTGTCACACCCAGGGGCCGTCATTCTAGTCAGGGGCCTGTCATTCCAGTCCCAGAGCTCTTCTGTCACACCCAGGGGCCGTCATTCTAGTCAGGGGCCTGTCATTCCAGTCCCAGAGCCCTTCTGTCACACCTAAGGACCCTCATTCCAGTCAGGGGCCTGCCATTCCAGTCCCCGAGCCCTTCTGTCACACCCAGGGGCCGTCATTCTAGTCAGGGGCCTGTCATTCCAGTCCCAGAGCCCTTCTGTCACACCCAGGGGCCGTCATTCTAGTCAGGGGCCTGTCATTCCAGTCCCAGAGCCCTTCTGTCACACCTAAGGACCCTCATTCCAGTCAGGGGCCTGTCATTCCAGTCCCAGAGCCCTTCTGTCACACCTAAGGACCCTCATTCCAGTCAGGGGCCTGTCATTCCAGTCCCAGGGCCCTTCTGTCACACCCAGAGGCCGTCATTCTAGTCAGGGGCCTGTCATTCCAGTCCCAGAGCCCTTCTCTCACACCTAAGGACCCTCATTCCAGTCAGGGGCCTGTCATTCCAGTCCCAGAGCCCTTCTGTCACACCCAGGGGCCGTCATTCCAGTCAGGGGCCTGTCATTCCAGTCCCAGAGCCCTTCTGTCACACCCAGGGGCCGTCATTCTAGTCAGGGGCCTGTCATTCCAGTCCCAGAGCCCTTCTGTCACACCCAGGGGCCGTCATTCCAGTCAGGGGCCTGTCATTCCAGTCCCAGAGCCCTTCTGTCACACGTAAGGACCCTCATTCTAGTCAGGGGCCTGTCATTCCAGTCCCAGGGCCCTTCTGTCACACCCAGGGGCCGTCATTCCAGTCAGGGGCCTGTCATTCCAGTCCCAGAGCCCTTCTGTCACACCCAGGGGCCGTCATTCTAGTCAGGGGCCTGTCATTCCAGTCCCAGAGCCCTTCTGTCACACCCAGGGGCCGTCATTCTAGTCAGGGGCCTGTCATTCCAGTCCCAGAGCCCTTCTGTCACACCTAAGGACCCTCATTCCAGTCAGGGGCCTGTCATTCCAGTCCCAGGGCCCTTCTGTCACACCCAGAGGCCGTCATTCTAGTCAGGGGCCTGTCATTCCAGTCCCAGAGCCCTTCTGTCACACCTAAGGACCCTCATTCCAGTCAGGGGCCTGTCATTCCAGTCCCAGAGCCCTTCTGTCACACCCAGGGGCCGTCATTCTAGTCAGGGGCCTGTCATTCCAGTCCCAGAGCCCTTCTGTCACACCCAGGGGCCGTCATTCTAGTCAGGGGCCTGTCATTCCAGTCCCAGAGCCCTTCTGTCACACCTAAGGACCCTCATTCCAGTCAGGGGCCTGTCATTCCAGTCCCAGAGCCCTTCTGTCACACCCAGGGGCCGTCATTCTAGTCAGGGGCCTGTCATTCCAGTCCCAGAGCCCTTCTGTCACACCTAAGGACCCTCATTCCAGTCAGGGGCCTGTCATTCCAGTCCCCGAGCCCTTCTGTCACACCCAGGGGCCGTCATTCTAGTCAGGAGCCTGTCATTCCAGTCCCAGAGCCCTTCTGTCACACCCAGGGGCCGTCATTCTAGTCAGGGGCCTGTCATTCCAGTCCCAGAGCTCTTCTGTCACACCCAGGGGCCGTCATTCTAGTCAGGGGCCTGTGATTCCAGTCCCAGAGCCCTTCTGTCACACCCAGGGGCCGTCATTCTAGTCAGGGGCCTGTCATTCCAGTCCCAGAGCCCTTCTGTCACACCCAGGGGCCGTCATTCTAGTCAGGGGCCTGTCATTCCAGTCCCAGAGCCCTTCTGTCACACCTAAGGACCCTCATTCCAGTCAGGGGCCTGTCATTCCAGTCCCCGAGCCCTTCTGTCACACCCAGGGGCCGTCATTCCAGTCAGGGGCCTGTCATTCCAGTCCCCGAGCCCTTCTGTCACACCCAGAGGCCGTTATTCTAGTCAGGGGCCTGTCATTCCAGTCCCAGAGCCCTTCTGTCACACCTAAGGACCCTCATTCCAGTCAGGGGCCTGTCATTCCAGTCCCAGGGCCCTTCTGTCACACCCAGGGGCCGTCATTCTAGTCAGGGGCCTGTCATTCCAGTCCCAGAGCCCTTCTGTCACACGTAAGGACCCTCATTCTAGTCAGGGGCCTGTCATTCCAGTCCCAGGGCCCTTCTGTCACACCCAGGGGCCGTCATTCCGGTCAGGGGCCTGTCATTCCAGTCCCAGAGCCCTTCTGTCACACCTAAGGACCCTCATTCTAGTCAGGGGCCTGTCATTCCAGTCCCAGAGCCCTTCTGTCACACCCAGGGGCCGTCATTCTAGTCAGGGGCCTGTCATTCCAGTCCCAGAGCCCTTCTGTCACACCTAAGGACCCTCATTCCAGTCAGGGGCCTGTCATTCCAGTCCCAGAGCTCTTCTGTCACACCCAGGGGCCGTCATTCTAGTCAGGGGCCTGTCATTCCAGTCCCAGGGCCCTTCTGTCACACCCAGGGGCCGTCATTCCAGTCAGGGGCCTGTCATTCCAGTCCCAGAGCCCTTCTGTCACACCTAAGGACCCTCATTCTAGTCAGGGGCCTGTCATTCCAGTCCCAGGGCCCTTCTGTCACACCCAGGGGCCGTCATTCTAGTCAGGGGCCTGTCATTCCAGTCCCAGAGCCCTTCTGTCACACCCAGGGGCCGTCATTCTAGTCAGGGGCCTGTCATTCCAGTCCCAGAGCCCTTCTGTCACACCCAGGGGCCGTCATTCTAGTCAGGGGCCTGTCATTCCAGTCCCAGGGCCCTTCTGTCACACCCAGGGGCCGTCATTCTAGTCAGGGGCCTGTCATTCCAGTCCCAGAGCCCTTCTGTCACACCCAGGGGCCGTCATTCTAGTCAGGGGCCTGTCATTCCAGTCCCAGAGCCCTTCTGTCACACGTAAGGACCCTCATTCTAGTCAGGGGCCTGTCATTCCAGTCCCAGGGCCCTTCTGTCACACCCAGGGGCCGTCATTCCAGTCAGGGGCCTGTCATTCCAGTCCCAGAGCCCTTCTGTCACACCCAGGGGCCGTCATTCTAGTCAGGGGCCTGTCATTCCAGTCCCAGAGCCCTTCTGTCACACCCAGGGGCCGTCATTCTAGTCAGGGGCCTGTCATTCCAGTCCCAGGGCCCTTCTGTCACACCCAGGGGCCGTCATTCTAGTCAGGGGCCTGTCATTCCAGTCCCCGAGCCCTTCTGTCACACCTAAGGACCCTCATTCCAGTCAGGGGCCTGTCATTCCAGTCCCCGAGCCCTTCTGTCACACCCAGGGGCCGTCATTCCAGTCAGGGGCCTGTCATTCCAGTCCCAGAGCCCTTCTGTCACACCCAGGGGCCGTTATTCCAGTCAGGGGCCTGTCATTCCAGTCCCAGAGCCCTTCTGTCACACCCAGGGGCCGTCATTCTAGTCAGGGGCCTGTCATTCCAGTCCCAGGGCCCTTCTGTCACACCCAGGGGCCGTCATTCTAGTCAGGGGCCTGTCATTCCAGTCCCCGAGCCCTTCTGTCACACCTAAGGACCCTCATTCCAGTCAGGGGCCTGTCATTCCAGTCCCCGAGCCCTTCTGTCACACCCAGGGGCGGTCATTCTAGTCAGGGGCCTGTCATTCCAGTCCCCGAGCCCTTCTGTCACACCTAAGGACCCTCATTCCAGTCAGGGGCCTGTCATTCCAGTCCCCGAGCCCTTCTGTCACACCCAGGGGCCGTCATTCCAGTCAGGGGCCTGTCATTCCAGTCCCAGAGCCCTTCTGTCACACCCAGGGGCCGTCATTCCAGTCAGGGGCCTGTCATTCCAGTCCCAGAGCCCTTCTGTCACACCCAGGGGCCGTCATTCTAGTCAGGGGCCTGTCATTCCAGTCCCAGGGCCCTTCTGTCACACCCAGGGGCCGTCATTCTAGTCAGGGGCCTGTCATTCCAGTCCCCGAGCCCTTCTGTCACACCTAAGGACCCTCATTCCAGTCAGGGGCCTGTCATTCCAGTCCCCGAGCCCTTCTGTCACACCCAGGGGCCGTCATTCTAGTCAGGGGCCTGTCATTCCAGTCCCAGAGCCCTTCTGTCACACCTAAGGACCCTCATTCCAGTCAGGGGCCTGTCATTCCAGTCCCCGAGCCCTTCTGTCACACCCAGGGGCCGTCATTCTAGTCAGGGGCCTGTCATTCCAGTCCCAGAGCCCTTCTGTCACACCCAGGGGCCGTCATTCTAGTCAGGGGCCTGTCATTCCAGTCCCCGAGCCCTTCTGTCACACCTAAGGACCCTCATTCCAGTCAGGGGCCTGTCATTCCAGTCCCAGAGCCCTTCTGTCACACCTAAGGACCCTCATTCCAGTCAGGGGCCTGTCATTCCAGTCCCAGGGCCCTTCTGTCACACCCAGAGGCCGTCATTCTAGTCAGGGGCCTGTCATTCCAGTCCCAGAGCCCTTCTGTCACACCTAAGGACCCTCATTCCAGTCAGGGGCCTGTCATTCCAGTCCCAGAGCCCTTCTGTCACACCCAGGGGCCGTCATTCCAGTCAGGGGCCTGTCATTCCAGTCCCAGAGCCCTTCTGTCACACCCAGGGGCCGTCATTCCAGTCAGGGGCCTGTCATTCCAGTCCCAGAGCCCTTCTGTCACACCCAGGGGCCGTCATTCTAGTCAAGGGCCTGTCATTCCAGTCCCAGGGCCCTTCTGTCACACCCAGGGGCCGTCATTCTAGTCAGGGGCCTGTCATTCCAGTCCCCGAGCCCTTCTGTCACACCTAAGGACCCTCATTCCAGTCAGGGGCCTGTCATTCCAGTCCCCGATCCCTTCTGTCACACCCAGGGGCCGTCATTCCAGTCCCAGAACACTCTATCTGGGCCCGGAGACTTTCCTTCAAAATCCATTCCATGATTTATTTGCATCTTTTTGTTTGCTCTAATGTGTTTCAATGGAGCCCATGCAAGTAAATGGGCATTCCAGGTTCCCATTGTTTCCAATGGGCATTCAAGCCTCTCCCATTATTTTCAATGGGCATTCCTGTCATTCCTTTTAGTACATCCCTTTTCAATGCTAAGGTTTCATGAATGAATGAAACACAAACCATACAGAGAAAAAAATTAATTAGAGCTCCACCTGGTGACTACTTGAGGAAAAGGTTTTCCTAACAAAAATGTTAGAGGGGCATGTGCAAAGTGCAAAGTAGAGGAGCATGATGGGATGCTGTCCCGGGTCTGGGAGGTGCTCAGAAGAAAGTAGTGCCAGCTAGAACACGGGCAAGAGCGCAGTGGGGCTGCGCTGGGTGAGTGGACAGCAAAGCAACAGAGAAGCACATGTCTGTTCTCATGCCCTGCACGAGTAATTCATCTCGCTTGGTCTGACTCTGAGTGGCTGGTTCTTACGGTCACTCTTCTTATTTTGTGGAGCGGATCCTGCTGTGCATCTCACCGGTGTGTAGAAATTGTGCCCCTTTTGCTATCCTTTGCGAAAATCTTATGGGTAATTGGGGGCACTCTATGGGGCTTGGACAATTGCACGCAGTAGTAGATATTCAACAGATGCAGCTTCTACCGGGTGGAGGCTTTACCGGTTGAATTTCTGCCTGCCACCAGTGTTAAAGATATAGATGCTCTGTAAGAAAGAAGAGGAAGGAGGTAAATCTTGCTGATTGCCTCAGAACATAAGGAAAAACTGTGAATGGCTCAAGTTTTGACTACATGTTAGCTGCATTAACTCATGTTTGCATTCTTGCTGTTGCTTTCCTATTTGTTTTAGATTGGGGAGATAGCCTGGTCTGTTTTTGCCTATAACTCCAAAGTGTCAGTTATATTAGGGTAAAGGTAAAGGTGCAAGCACCAAGTCATTACTGACCCATGGGAGGACGCTGCAGCATGATGGTTTTTTGGCAGACTTTTTGTTACAGGGTGGTTTGCCATTGCCTTCCCCAGTCATCTACACTTTACCCCCAGGAAACTGGGTACTCATTTTACCAGCCTCTGAAGGATGGAAGGCTGAGTCAACCTTGAGCTGGCTATCTGAACCCTTCTTCCACTAGGATCGAACTCAGGTCATGAGCAGAGCTTGGGCTGCAGTACTGCAGCTTACCACTCTGCACTATGGGGCTCCTCTGAATTAGGAATATGACTGTATAATAGGGTTGCCATTTGCCTGTTACCCACTGGCAGTGGGAGATCTCCTACTCCCTGCCACTGCTGCCTGCCACTGCTCACTCTTTGCTCACAAGCAAAGAGTGTCCATGACCCTGAGAGGGAAACAACAAGAGGAGAAACTCCTCCAAGGACAAAAGAATAATTACAAACTCTCCAACAATCACATGTGTTTCAAGTGCAAGTGCTCAAAGTGGAAATATTACCTAAATAAATGTATATCATAACATCACAAATATCATAAATACCATGGGACAATAACTGTGTGTGTGTATATATATATATATATATATACACACAGTCCCACAATGCATAAATGTCTACTATCAAAATGAATTACATACCCATTGGTTTTGAGATGCGCTCAAAGAAAGTATAACAAAGGTGATTATGTCCATATAATAATGTAGTTCTTTATCTTGTTTATGATATTTATGATGTTCTGATATATGTTCTGGCAACCCTAGTCTCCCACCTATTATGTACAGTTAAGAAAAAAACCATTATATAAGTAAAAAAGGTAACTGTATAATAATATACACTTATGCCAGACAAAATCAGTACCTTTGAATACAGTTGGTGTATTCAGTAGTTGGGTTCTACCTTTCCATTCTGCAGTCCCAGAATGGCAACAACCGGAAAAAACAGCAAACAGAATGCAGGAAAACTTCCGTGACCAGTTTCAAGTAAGGCAGCCACAAGGCATGACGTTTCCCTCTTTCAGCAGTTAGATGAGCTCCCCAGACCTCGGCTTTCTGCGCTTACCAACCCCAACCTCCTCCAACGGAATTTATGCATATGCGGCATCTGCCCCTTCACTTCTGATGATGTGACATTCTGAACCACCACTCGAATCTGCCAAGGCCTATGGAACACACGTGGCGCCAAGATAGGCAGTGTCATATGGTAGCATTAGGAGAAGCGTGAAATGTATTCACTAGAATTTCCAGCTATTAGGGGGAGAGAATTCCCCGTCTCCAGGAACTATAGGAGGGTTTTCCCCACCTGGTACTTCCCCTGGTAACTTATTTGTATATTTTAATGGATTTTCAACATACAGCTTAACTCTGGCATTGAAACCTAAAGGAAGCCAAAAAAGGCTTGTTGAAATGATACTTTCCCCCCAAGATTCAGTTTGTGATTTGCCTGTTTTGTCAATAAAACCTGGCCTGACACTGAATGAAGCAAAAGAGTCTCAAAATACTCAGGGGTTTGTGTTTTGAATTGCTTTTTATACCAAAGTAAAGAACAATTCAGCAAAACCTGGACCAGGATGGGGAAGAATTAAAATAATATGCAACACTATCTTGAAATTTGGAGAAGGGGAGGAGTTTTCGCTTGGAAAAGAGTAACCGTTTACAGTGGGAAAACAAGATGAGTCCCATAGCATCTTAAAGGCCAACTAGATTTCCAGGTTATGAACTTTTGAGAGTCAAAGCTCCCATCTTCAGATACGTTTCAAAGTGGAAGCATGTAGGCTTTTTATCCAGCCAGAAGATGGGAGGAGTATTTAAAGTAAGGGTGTAAGTTATAATAATACTCTAATTATAGAGAGATCTTGACCTAGATAGCCCAGGCGAGCCTGATCTCTTCAGATCTCAGAAGCTAAGCAGGTTCGGCCTTGGGTAGTAATTGGATGGGAGACCTCCAACGAAGACCAGAGTTGCAGAGGCGGGCACTGGCAAACCACCCCTGTTAGTCTCTTGTCTTGAAAACCCCAGTAGGGGATCTCCGTAAGTCTGCTATGACTTGATGGCACTTTCCTTCATCACTCTACTTACAGTTTTAGGGGTTAGGTTGTTGGAAGAGGAGGACCCAGTGCTGTCCCTTTCCTCAGGTTTCAGAGGGAAGAAAACCAAAGAGTTAGAAAGACAGAGAGCCTTGCTACAAGTGACATTTTACACGTGAAGGATAAAGGATCATTTTCGCAAGTCTTTCTGGGAACTGAAGTTCCTCTCCCCCACCCCTTTTCCTTTTGTTCCTTCCCCTCGCTGCCTGAAGAGACAGAGAAAGCCTGCGGCAACAGCAACTTTTGCAAATTGTTCCTCCAGTCACAAGCCTGCTCTCAATGATCTTTGGGGCAGGCAGCTGCAACTTTCTCAGCTTTCTCCGGAGCATTCCCCCCCCCCCCCCACAAGACGATTTGCAAAAGCTGATGTTGCCGTAGCTTCTGAGATCTGATGACATCAGGCTTCCCTGGGCTATCCAGGTCCGGGCAAGTAAAGTATATATCATCAGTCAGTGGAAGGTGCTCGTGGTCATGGATCATTGCTCCAATCCCTCCACCCCCAGCAGTCCCTTCTGACCCAGGTAAGATTGATCCCCAGGGTCAAAGGACCTACTTGGACTAATAATAGCTGTGCAGGTCTGGAGCAGCAGAAGTGGGGGAATCACCCGCCCGATTCTCATTTCAGGCAAGCCTGCACTTGCAAAAGACAGAGGTGATGTGGCCCTTCCCTGCTTCCAACCCATGTGGCTATGAGCCCAGATAATCTTAAGAACACGAGAGAGGCCTGCCTTCTGGTTCACACAGCATGTAGCCTCCTATTGCTGGTATTGAGAGATTTACTGTGGTTCTCTTTAGTTGTCATGGCTGACCATTATGGTTGCCAACCTCCAGGCAGGGCCAGGCGGTCTCCCAGAACTACAATTCCATAGAACAAATCGCCATTCACCTGGAGAAACTGGTGGAATCTACGGCGTTTTACCCTGCTAATCTCCCTTCCCCCAAACCTTGCCTACTCCAGGATCCATCCACAAATCTCCAGCAATTTCCCAACCTGGAGTTGGCAACCCTACTAACAACTGACTGTGCCCCTTAGCTAGCCCAGTGTTGGAAGGGACTGCTTTCAAGAATGATTAATGAAATATTGAAGATAAGGTAATGGAAAGGTGATTATTTATTCTGAAACAGTATTTTTAGGGATACTGTTCAATATATCAAAATCGTAAACCAGGTATAGCATTCTCTTAAATGTAAGTATCTTTACTTGGATGTACTGAAGACAGTGTCAGAAAGTCCAAGCATCAGTTGGTCAAAATATACTGGTTACTGCTAAACTGCTGATTGCTGCTTTGTGGTAATTGAGTAGGGTTCCTTCATTGACATAAAATGTGTGTGAGAGAGTCTGAATTTCATACATTGTGTGGGGTGGTGGTGGTGGATGAGATGACCCCTGGGATCCCTTCCAGCTCTATGTTTCTAAGTGCAGGCGATGTATGGCAACCCCTGCTGAGGTTTTCAAGGCAAGAGAGGTTCAGAGGTGGTTTGCCATTGCTTGCCTCTGCATAGTGACCCTGGCCTTACTCGGTGATCTCCCATACAAATTCTGACCAGGGCTAACCCTGCTTAGCAGCCAAGGTCTCACAACATTGGGCTACCTAGGCCCTGCAGGTCACGGATATAAAATGAGGCATAGACAAACTAGCAAGATTAACCAATGATGTGTTGGGGTTAGAGAAGAATGACCTGAAACTGCAATTCCATGCACCTATACTTGAAAAGAAGTCCAATGGGACTTCCAATGGGGGAAGGTGGGCTTGTTGTGGCGTGTTTTGATAGAACCAAAGAGATCATGGAGGGAGAGAAATTCCTCTTTTCTTCCTTCTTCCATTCCATGGTTTTTGCAGTTCTCTTTCAGTAGGACAAGTAGGACAGGAATCTCAGCCCCCCATTCTACCCCCATTCAACTTTATGACCCCAGACACATTCTGGCCTGGTGCATGCCCTCTGCCAGAAAGCTATGGCAGGCATATTTTTTACTCAGATAGGAGGGCTGTATTGCAGAGCGGGTCTCGGATGCTCTGCTAATGAGCACAGACTGTTGCTTTAAATATGTGCTCCTATGTGCTACCTGTGCTTCATGTGGTCTTATGTCAGCCCTAGAATTGCTTATGTTCCGTTTCAGCATTTCTTCAACTCTGTATTGGATCCCTGCTAATGCCATGTCTTTGTAAACTTGTGTTTGTTTACCCTATGGCATTCTTTATGGAAATGTCCTTGATACTGACTGTAGTAAACTCACACTGTGTAGTCTGCCTTGAATCTCAGGGAGAAAGGCGGACTATAAATGACATAAATAAATATAAATTTTCTATCCCCTTTGAGGGGTTCCCCTTTCTTGATGTGAAATCCTGCTTTTTTCCGGCTTGCCGGGGTTTCCCCTGGTCATCCTTTATAGTTGTGGCTAGCCACACTGTTCTGCTTTTGATATCTGCCCTGGGGCTGGCCAGTTCAGGATTAGAAAATACAAACAGAAACCTGTCAAGAGGGGGAAAACCCATGCACGGTCATTGGCCCCTCCCCTGGCTCCATTACCCTCTCCTGCTCCCCACTGCTGCTTGCTGTTTCCTTTCTCCCCTCCAGATTCTCTCCACCTCCACACACATCTCGCCACTGCTGCTTTCCCTATTCCCCCAAACTTCACCCGCTCTGCCTCTTCCACCCCCACCATCTGTTCCATTTCCCTTCTCACCCGGGTAATCCCATTCCCCTCTACTTTAACCCTTCTTTTCCTCTTGGGGTTGTTGGCCAGCACCACTGCCTTGTAACTTCAGCAACAAAAACGGCCCCTGAATCCTGTTTTTATGTCCTAGCCTCGTTATGCAGGCTTTTAATCTGCACAATGACCATGCACGGTTATTAGATATAAGGATGATGTTATTACATGTAGTGTGAATTGTGAGCTCTGTTCTCTTAGTTTTGTACAAATTCATGCACGTTAAAAATGCCTGTATTGTAAACTTGAGATTTTGGGCTTCAAGAAGAGCCTTCAGCTTGGAATATATAATAACCAAAGAATGTGATGCGTAGGATTGTTGACACTGGCTTGTGAAATTCCTGGAGATTTGAGTGCAGTCCCTGGGGATGAACTTCCATTTCTTCTAGACTGTATGGTATACCATAAAATCAACCTTCCAAAGCAGCCATTTTCTCCAGTGGAACTCATCTCAGGGCCAAGCTAGAATAATAATAATAATAATAACAACATTCGATTTATATACCGCCCTTCAGGATGACTTAACACCCACTCAGAGCGGTTTACAAAGTATGCCATTATCATCCCCACAACAACAAACACCCTGCGAGGTGGGTGGGGCTGAGAGCACTCCAGAGAGCTGTGACTAGCCCAAGGTCACCCAGCTGGCTTCAAGTGGAGGAGTGGGGAATCAAAACGGGCTCTCCAGATTAGAGTCCTGCACTCTTAACCACTACACCAACCTGGCTCTCGAAGTGACAAATTACACTTGAATGGCAAGTGAACAGACTCACAAGTATTCTTCCCTGTTACGTGATTGAGTGGAGGGCAAGTGGAGCGCAAGTGAACAGGGAGGAATACATGTTGACTCTGTTCACTTGCCATTCAAGTGTAATTCGTCACTTCTAGCTTGGCCCTCTGTCTTCGGGAGACGACAGGTGCTTAAAGGTGCTTAAAGGTCCTCTGCATCTATGTCTCGGGAGATCAGTGGTAATTCTGGGAGATCTCCAGGCCCCATGCACAAGGACTGGCAGGGAAAGGGAGTGGAAACCCCACTCGGACACACACACACACACACCCGTGGACCCTCTTTCTGCATTTTACTCACTTCCTCTCCACCTCCTGCTTTCCCCTCCCTTGCTGCTGCTCCCCTCCCTCTTCCCTCCCCCCCACACCCAGTGCTCTCCACTGCATTCATTTCTAATTGGCTCCTGTCCCCCACCCCTGCTCCACTTCCATACCCCCTCACCTCTCCCAGGTCACAGACCTTTTGCCCTCCCTCTCGCAGTTCCCGCAGTCTGTCCCCCTTCCCCTCTTCTATCCTCTACCCCCACATTCCCCAATCCTCACCTCTTATTAGGTCAGTATTTGTCAATTTACATTGGCCTCAAATGGCAGCAAAGATCTGGCAAGGTATTCAAAAGATCTCAGTGAGCAAGGAACTCGGAAACTGTTTTGTGCGATGTCTGCGCATGCGCATACGTTGCTATTCCATTTTGGGAGAGTCACCCACTTGTTCAGATCTAGGATTCTCCTCCAAACCTAGGGGTTCCACCAGATTTGCAGAAAACTCTACCATAGCCCTGGCTATCTCCCTTCTACAGATCTTTACGCTTTGCATTAGGAGGCCACCCGCTGTGGTCAGGGCTGAGCTGCCGGGGTCCGGGGCTTCCAGCAGGGCTCGATGCCACTGACTCCCCACCTGCCCATTTCCCCTGCCATCTGCCTCCATTCTCTTCCCTGCCCACTCACTTGCGAGAGCTCTGCCAGTTCTGCCACCAGCATATGCTGCTCAAGGCAGTTGAAGGAAGGCAGGCATGGGCAGTGGGAAGGCCCATGGGCAGGAGGGATGGCATGCAGTGGTAGGTGAGAAGGGTTGCATGAGCAGGGTGGTGGTGGGCAAGCAGGGGAGGGGTGCCCTAAGTACTGCACCCAGGAGGGCTGCCAATTCCAGGTTGAGAAATTCCTGGAGATTTCAGAGTGAAGCCAGGCGAGCCTGATCTTGTCAGCTCTCAAAAGCTAAGCAGGGTTGGCCTTGGTTAGTAATTGGATGGGAGACCTCCAACGAAGACCAGGGTTGCAGAGGCAGGCAATGGGCTGATCGTCTCTTGCCATGAAAACCCCACCTGGGGTTGCCATAAGTCACTTATGACTTGAGGGCACTCTTCACCACCACCTGGGGAGGTCAGAGTTTGGGGAAGGGGAGGACCATTAAATATTTTTGAAATATTTGAAAGGCTGTCATTTGGGGGAGGGCAAGGAGCTGTTCCAGCTGGCAACAGAGGATAGGACACAAAGCAACGGGCTTAATTTACATGCAGAAAGGTACCGGCTGGATATTAGGAAAAACTTTTTCACAGTCAGAGTAGTTCAAAAGTGGAATCAGCTGCCTCGGGAGGTGGTGAGCTCCCCCTCACTGGCAGTTTCCAAGAAGAGGCTGGATGAATATTTGTCAGGGCTGCTTTAGGCTGATCCTGCACTGGGCAGGGGGTTGGACTAGAAGGTCTATATGGCCCCTTCCAACTCTGTGATTCTGTGACCTCAGTGTATATGCCATAGACTCCACCATCCAAAGCAGCCATTTTCTCCTGGGGAACTGATTTCTGTCATCTAGAGATAAGTTATAATTCTGGGTGATCTCTAGGCACCATCTGGAGGTAGCACCCAGGCACCTCCAACACCTGAAACCAACCCTGTCCACAGTCCAGATTTTTATTTCTGTGTTCTAGGCCCAGGTGGCCCAACATGATTAGATACAGAAGACTTTTTTTTAACTTACAACTTAATGCAGACTGCTTGTCTAACAGGTATTCCAGGATCCTGAACAACAGATGCCACGTCATAGGAGGTGAACAAGGCCAGTCTGATTCCACAAGTAACTCAGGAGGTCATTCAGAGCAAGCATTTATCTTTATCCCATTTCCTGAGTGGATTTTTATGCACGCATCCTTTGCGTATTTATAGAGGATCTCGGTGCACTACTTTGGGGTCATGCACAGCTATGTGCCTTCTGAGGCCTGTGCACCAGCATTCCACGTGGCACTGCAGAGAATCCCAAGCTCCGCCCCTGGGCCCCTCCAGCACAGCTGCTCGGGCTGCAACCTATCCAGCCAGTCCAGCTCTCATTTCCACTCATTGCCCAGGATCTATTACAGCTACATCACATTTTTTGCATCTGAAACTTGTAGCCTTCCCTTCACAACCAAACTTGCACAAGTGGAAAGGAGCTAGCAGCCTCAAGAAAAAAAAAGTATATATTGGACATAAAACTGAGAGGTTTTTTTAAAAAATGGCAACATTTATAAACCAGTGGGCGATTTCAGTTTCCCAGAAAGCTCTGCTGCTAATCCGAAAGTCACTAGTATTCAAAAGAACTTCAAAGACAGACTCCAGCATGAAACCGCTGAGTTAGAAGCGATCTGAGAGTTTGATTTGTGTGTGTCCAGGTGTGAACTCAGATGAAAGGTTTTCTCACCCACTATACATCTTAAACTAGTTTTCCAGTCTAGCAAAACTATTATCACCTATTACAGCTGCTAGCTGTAGATGACTGGGGAAGGCAATGGCAAACCACCCTGTAAAAAGCCTGCCAAGAAAACATCGTGACGCAAAGTCCCCCACGGGTCAGTAAGGAGTCGGTGCTTGCACGGTGGGCTACCTTTACCTTTTTTTTTACCCTCAGCTGCTAGCAATGTCACACTCTTTTGACCCACCCTTTACAAATTTTTTTCTTGATGCCTATGTGTGTGTTTTTCTACAAAGTGATGACATATATCACATTAACTGTAATCCACGGCAGCATATTTGGAAAATAAGCAAAGTAACTACAAAATAGAACACAATAGAATAGAACAGTCCATCCCTGACAAAAAGAGAGCCCTTGGACCAGATGACACTGGTGTCAGTTCCTGGCAGGGAGACCCCTCAGCCCCCCTCCAGTGAACACACATTGGTTCCAGTAGAAAAGCTTTATTTGGGATTCTTACAGTTCAGGTCTGAACTCCATCATGGAGCTTGGTGGAAGAGACAAGGCAAAGCAAATAAGCATTGATATACTTGATTTTCCCGCTCTCAAACCACTGTTAAGATTTTGGTGCGCAACTCTACATGCATCCTGTGAGAACCCTTCTAAGTTATGGCTAAATATTCAGTACACAGTATTATGTTCCCAGCATCTGGGCAAAGTAGCAAAGCTGGCATCTAGACACCCCAAGGTCATTTCTAAATAGGAGATGCATATTTTTGTGAGATAACACGAGAGGCCCAGTCTGGGTCTGGAAAAGTAACAATTACAATATGGAGAGAACATGGCTAAAGAGAGAATACAATCAGGTTAGCATTAAGGCATTGTAACTTCAGTATACTGTAGCATCAGTGACATAACAAACAAACAAACAACCACAGCATGCCTGTACATAGACATGACAACTGGCTTCCGTAAAATGGACCTTTTAAAACTCGCTGAGATGAATTGCTTGGATTACATGAAATGTCTTAGAGAAATGCTAAATAGCAGCATTATTACCAGATGTTTTGGAAGCCATGGTAGGATGGTCAAAAATGTGGGAGATACACACACAGAGATGCATACACATACATTAAAAAGTTTAAACTTTTGTTTCTGGCACACAAGGGGAAAACCCTGAAGAGTTTTATTTGTTGCTGAAGGGAGGCATTCTGTGACTGAAAATACTTAGTTTTGATTTTATGTTGCCAGAGAGCTCTGTTGTACTTCTGTGCAAAGACAATGGCAAATAAAGTATTTGTTTTCTTTGCAGAAAGCCAATTATATAATTTTATATATTTAGAGGTCTCAAAGGAACAAACCTTTTTCTTACACAAAATTTATATCTTATATACTAATAGCCAAGTGGCCCTGATCTCATACTTAAATCCAGAGATTGGAGACATGAACAAACAAGGCATATCTTTCTACACATCTGAAAAAAGCCACAGGTTTATAGAAAAATCTCAAAACCATTGGTGGTTAAAAAATGATAAAATGCCTGCAACTTTAACGAGATGCTCTCAGTGGCTGTTGCTAGGCAACCATAACAGTTCAGCCAGCCTTCCAGGCTTGGTTTCTGTCACTAAAAGCCTAGGGGAGGAGGCAGGTCCCCTTCCATGGCCCTTTTGGCCTTTGAGGAAAACTCATTGGGCCCAGCCTCAGAAGCAGCCACTAGATGACTTGATACCACAAGATTTAAATGATTCACCCAAGCCTGGCTGCTTTCTGCAATCCAACAATCCCACCACCCTCCGCAAGCCAATGTAGTGTAGTGTTTCAGGTGGGTAGCCATGTTGGTCTGCAGTAGAAGGACAAGATTCAGGTCCAGTAGCACCTTAGAGACCAACTAGATTTCCAGGTGACAAGCTTTTGAGAGTTGAAAGGAGCTGACTTTTGAAAACTCATACTCTGGAAATGAGCCAGTTTGGTGTAGTGTTTAAGAGTGGCAGGACTCTAATCTGGAGAACTGGGTTTGATTCCCCACTCCTCCACTTGAAGCCAGCTGGGTGACCTTGGGTCAGTCACAGTTTCTAGGAGCTCTCTCAGCCCCACCCACATCACAGGGTGTTTGTTGTGGGGATAACATACCTTGTAAACTGCTTTGTGTGGGCGTTGTTGCCCTGAAGGATGGTATATAAATAGAATGTTGTTATTATTATCTACTTGGGTCTGAGATGCTACTGTACTCGAATCTTGTAGTGTAATGTTTAGAGTTTCAGTGTAGGATCTGAGAGTCCTCAGTTTGAATCACCACTCTGCTGTGGAAGCTCATTTGGTGACAATAATATCCAGTCACACACTCTCAACCTAAGCACCTCTCACGGTTCTTGTGAGACGAGAATGATGTAAGCTGCTTTGGATTCCAATTGTGGAGAAAGGCAGCATATCAATGAAATAAATTAAGAAATATAGATGGTGATAAAAGGGGCTTTTAAAAGATACTCATTCACATGAGCTGACTTGCATAGCCCTGGCATTACTTTACATTAGTGAGAGCCAGGCCTGAATTCTGTGTGTTAGAAACACACATCCTGTTTTAAACGCATGCCGTCTTGTGTAGGAAAAATGTGGAAGTTGAAACTCCTACCTTCAAATCTCTCCTGTGCTGCTGGTGGTGGGGGAATACTGTCCTATGTTAATATCTCCATCCTGCAAATGGAGGTGGGAGGGCAAGCAACAGTGGTATGTGCAACAATCCTGCTGTGTAGTGCCAGCGTTGTTATCCGTTCATTGCCGACAGAGGCTTAGAGTGGCTTGCAACAACCTTGCAGTGTAGTCTGTAATATTATCCTCATATGGGGGGGGGCGGAGTTAAGTGGAGAGGAAGCATTTTATGACACAGACTGGGCCACAACTCCTTCCCTGTAGGCATTCCTTGTAGTTCATTCTAGTCCTTGGAGGTGCTGTCATGGAATTCCTTGGACAGAAGTGCTGCCGACAGTGTGTTAATGGTAAGATAAGGGCCCCCTCTCTTTCAATCCTCCCTCATAAGACCCCCCTCAAAGGATGCACAGGTTCTGGATTGTGAGAGACTGAGAAAAACCGAAGAAATTTGGGAGTGATCCTCCAGTTTCCTACGTGAATGGTTACAGAAGTCCCCGACCATAAGGAAACCTAAGGTGCCCTATGAGGAGCCGACAAGAACTTAGAAGAAAAAAGTTTCTGTTTCCAGCAGTGGCCAGTTAGCCACTTAAAGTTCACAACTGGCATAAAAGTAGGCACCTTCCTCTGTGCCATGCACCACAGAATCTGGTATTCTCAGGTATACAGCCTGTACACATCAGGATTTGAATCTGGGGGCATCTTAGAAAACAAGATTTTCAGGGTATAAGGTTTTGAGAATCAAAACTACCTTGTTGGTTTCTAAGGTGCCATTGGACTCAAATCCTGTTTATAGGCTCAGATTGTGTTGGTCTGCAGGAGAACACACACACACACATATACAATATATATATATATATATATATATATATACACACACACACACACACACACACACACACGTATATATAGATTTGTGTGTATGTATTTATATTTACAAACACACACACACATTTATATATATTTATTAATACAGGATAAGTCTACAGCTTAATGGAACCTCCATGTTTATAGGCTCCGTAGGTAGCTACGTTGGTCTGTAATATATATTTATGTATATACGTGTATGTGCATATGTATGTATGTATGTGTATATGTGTATCTATGCACGCGTGTTTTCCTCTCTTGACTTGGGCCTTCTCTTATATTTCAGGTATGTTTTATATACTGCAGAATCGAAGCCGGTGGCCGTCACCACCCCTTGGGTCCCAAACTGACCTATTCTGCGCGAAGAGGTCCTCTTGATCGCACCCGTCCTGCCAATGGACTTCACGCAGTTCGGCCCAAACACATCCTCACCCCCCCCCCCCCCAGCAGACTTTTCCCGGCGAGAAAACGAAAGCGAAGGGCCGCGGCCGGAGAGGAAGCGGCTCGGGGAGTCGCCGGGGGAGGCGAGCTGGGGAGCCGAAGCGCAACGGGCTTCCCCGGCGCCCGCCCGGCCCCTTTTCGGGGCTCGGCCAGGGCGCGCATTGAGCGCAGGGCGCCGCCGAGCGGAGGCCGGAGGCGGGCGGGGGCACCGGGGAAGTCCTGCGGCGCCCATGCGCCGAGCCGGCCCCGCCGGGAGGAAAGGGGGCGGCACGGGGCCGGCCCCGGACTCCGAGCGCGCCGCCTCCGGCCGCCTTAAACGGCGCCCGCGGCGCGCCTCGCCTCTCCGCCATGGAGCGCCCCGCGCCCGAGAAGAGCCGCCGCCGCCGCCTGTGGCGCGCCTCCGCCGCCGTCTACTGCGCGCTGGCGCTGCTGTCGTGCGCCCTGCTGGCCTGCCTGGCCGCGCTGGCCGCGCTGCAGTTGGCGCGGCCGCGGCAGTGGCCGCTTCCGCCGCCTCAGGTACGGCTGGGGGAGCGGGGAGTACGGCTGCCAACTGCAGGTCGTGAAATTCCTGGAGATTTGGGGGTGGAGGCTGGAGAGGGCAGGGCAGGGACCTTAGCAGGCTATAATGCCATACAGCCATTCTCTCCAGGGGAACTGATCTCTGTCTCCTGGAGACCAGTTGTGATTCTGGGAGATCTCCAGCCACCACCTGGAGGCTGGCAACCCTAGCAAGGAGGGATGGGTGCGCCTGTTCCCGGCTCGCCTCTCACGGTGCTTCCTTCTCTCCTGTCTTTGCAGAGCGGTGCCCGACTCGTCCTCAACGGTCCCAACAGTAAGTAGCACTTTTCTGGCACAGCCTTGAAATTGGGGAGGGGAGACGGGAAGAGGGCCTGACCTGGGCTGATTCCGCACACGTTGGATAATGCACTTCCAATCCTCTTTATAGATCATTTGGAACAGATTTTTTGTGTGCGGAACAAAAAATCCACCTCAAACGACTGATAAAGTGCATTATCCAATGTGTGCAGAATCAGCCCAGGGCTCGACATGTCCCTGGAGAGGAGGAACCAGCTCTCTGCTAGGAAAGCTGGAGTGGAGTCCAGTGGTGCCTTAGAGACCAGCAAACCCAGGGTGGTTTGGATCCAGTGCAGCAAACCCAGGGTGGTTTATCAGTGCAATCCTACGGTGAAATAGTAAAGAGTCCAGTAGCACCTTTAAGACTAACCAACTTTATTGTAGCATAAGCTTACAAGAAAAGAGCTGTGATTCTCGAAAGCTTATGCTACAGTAAAGTTGGTTAATCTTAAAGGTGCTACTGGACTCTGCTATTTTGCAACTACAGACTAACACGGCTAACTCCTCTGAATCTATCCTATGGTGAGTTACTCCAGTCTAAGTCCATTGACTTCAATCAGCTTAGATTGGACTAACTCTTCTTGAGTTGCACTGTAAGTATCTTAATTGTTGTGATCCACTCTGAGCCCACTTGCAGGGAGAGCGGACCATAAATTTAATTAATAAATAAACAAACAAACAAATAAATAGAATCATAGAGTTGGAAGGGGCCATACAGACCATCTAGTCCAACCCCCTGCCCAGTGCAGGATCAGCCTAAAGCATCTCTGACAAGTATTCATCCAGCCTTCTGCTGTTAGGCAGACTTGTAACTGGTTGACAGACTGCACCCAAAGAGTGCTTGTAAATGGTTCCTCATCCTCGTGGAGAGGAGCAGCAAGAGGGGTGCCTCAGGGATCTGCCCTGGGACCTTTTCTGTTCAACAACTTTATAAATGACTTGGATGAAGGAATAGAGGGAATGCTTATTAAACCTTCAAATGACACGAAATTGGGAGGGGTAGCATATACAGTAGAAGACAGAAGCAAGATTCAAGGTGATCTTGACAGGCTGGAAAGCTGGGCTGAAACTAACAAAATGAACTTTAACAAAGATAAATGTCAAGTTCTGCATTTAGGTAGGAAAAATCAAAGGCATCCTTATAGGAGGGGGAAGACTTGCCTTGGTCGTGCTTGTCGTACACGTGAAAAGGATCTGTGGGTCTTAGTAGACCTTATGCTGAATATGAGTCAGCAATGTGATGCTGTAGCTAAAAAGGCACATGTGAATTTAGGCTTTATCAACCAAAGTAGAGCGTCCAGATCACATGAAGTGATGATATCGCTTTACTCTGCTCTGGTTAGACCTCACTTGGAGTACTCTGTACAGTTTTGGGCAACACAGTTTAAGAAAGATTTTGACAAGCTGGAACAGAGAGCCAGTTTGGTGTAGTGTTTAAGAGCAGCAGGACTCTAATTTGGAGAGCCAGGTTTGGTTCCCCACTCCTCCGCTTGAAGGCAGCTGGGTGACCTTGGGTCAGTCACAGCTCTCTCAGGGCTCTCTCAGCCCCACCTACCTCACAGGGTCTGTTGTGGGGATAATAATAATATACATTGTTTATGGAAATGGTCTTGATATTAATATTGACTGTACTGATCTCACACTATGTAATCTGCCTTGAGTCTCAGTGAGAAAGGTGTCCAATCAATCAATCAATCAATCAATCAATCTTTTGTAAACTGCTCTGAGTGGCTGTTAAGTTGTCATGAAAGGCCGTATATAAATTGAATATTATTGTTGTTATTGACGTGTCCAAAGGAGGGCAATGAAGATGGTGAGGGGTCTGGAGAGGAAAGGCTGAAGGAGCTGGGCATGTTTAGCCTGGAGAGGAGGCGACTGTGAGGTGATATGACAGCCATCTTCAAAGTATTTGAAGGGCTGTCACATAGAGGATGGAGCGGAGTTGTTTTCTGTCACCCCAGAGGGTCAGACCAGAAACAGTGGGTTAAAATTAAAGCAAAGGAGTTTTTGGCTAACATTAGGAAGAACTTCCTGACAGAGCAGTCTCTCAGTGGAATAGGCTTGTCTGTTTGAGCTGCCCTTGAAGACTATCTGGAAGCTGCATTGAGTACAGAAGCGTTGACTGCAGTGGGTCATAGAGAAAATATCACTCCAGTCTTGTTCCTTCTACTGGCTCCCATTTTGTTTCTGGCTCCAATTCAAGATGCTTTTATTGACCTTTAAAGCCCTATAAGGCTCAGGACCAGCATAACGTGAGGACCGCCTTCTCCCATGTGAACATCTTAGGAAGCTTTGCTTTGGGCACCCCTGCCAGCTGAGCTTAGCGGGGTGGCAACCCAAGAAAGAGCCTTCTTGGTTGTGGCACAGGAACATTGAAACTCCGTCCCCAGGAACATTTGCTTGTCTCCTTCTGTCATTGTCTTCCACCAGTGGGTGAAGCCTTTTTTGTTTCATTTGGCATGGCTTGACTCAGTAAAGGAAGCCACGGCCTCCAGTTTGCTGACCTTGGCCTGGCATACATACAGGACCACCTCCCTCCCTATGTCCCTCCATGGTAGCTTCACTCATCTGAACAGGGTCTCCTGCAGGTGCTACCCTGCACATGGGCGAAATCAACAGCAGCCCATACACGGGCTTTCTCTGTGGTGGCCCCTAGCCTGCGGAACGGCCTGCTTGAGGAGGTCAGGAGAGCCCCCACTCTCCTAGCTTTCCGCAAATGATGCAAAACCGAATTATTCAAAAAGGCTTTTGTATTGTAGGGAGGGGCTCTCAGATGCTTTGCTAATGAGTTAAGGACCATAGACTTCATCTCTGTGTTGCCTTACATCCTATCTGTTGTCTTAAATATGTGCTTCTATGTGCTTCATGATATCTAATGTTGGCCCTAGAATTGCTTATGTTCTGTTTCAGCATTTGTTCAACTCTGTATTGGATTCTTACTAATGCTATGTCTTTGTAAACTTGTGTATAGTTATCCTATGGCGTTGTTTATGGAAATATCCTTGATACTGACTGTACCAATCTCACACTGTGTAATCTGCCTTCTCAGTGAGAAAGGCGGACTATAAATGACAAGTAAAAATAATAAATAAATATCTAAGCAAGTTTGTTAATGATAGGATGTTTTGGAGGTCTTTCATTCTTAGGGTTGCCATAAGTCCGCGGCGATGGCATATACACCCCCCCCAGTACACTTTTATTGGCCCTTCTCCTCGTTTGTGTTCTTGTTTTTGTCTATATGTTTTTATTCTCTTTATATATGCATTTAAAACTGTCTGTTTACACGTATGCTTACAATTACATTTTAATTACCTGTTGTTTATCACCTTGGGGGACCCTGTTTTGGGAGGAAAGGCAGGTGCATAAATATTTTAAATATATAAATAAGAAAGTAAGTGAAAGGACACGCTGGGGGACGCTGCCTGAGTCAAGAGCTAACCTTGATGCCATTATTAAAAAATCTGGTTTTTTGCGACATAGCCCTATCATGCATCCTAGTTATTGCACTGTTAAAGGATGTCTGTAGAAAAAGGGCGATGAGATAAAATTGATGGCATTGATTAAAAAAAAAATTAAAAATTGTTTTATATTTTTACACAACAAATAGCAACAAGAAGATAAAACAAAAAAACAAGGAAAGGACAAAAGATGGGGAAAGGGGGGGAGCTTCCATCCAATTTGGCTACAATTTAACATACATGCATTTAAATCCATTTCTGAATGATAATGAAAATGAAATCCAGCCCTCAAGTCAGAGTTGACTTATGGCGACCCCTGGTGGGGTTTTCATGGCAAGAGACTAACATTGCCTGTGTTTGCCATTGCCTGCCTCTGCAACCCTGGTCTTCATTGGAGGTCTTCCATCTAGTTACTAACCAAGGCTGACCTTGCTTAGCTTCTGAGATCTGATGAGATCAGGCTCACCTGGGCTATCCAAGTCAGGGGGATAATATCCTCTGATATAACTATTCAGTACCTTAGTCAAATTTCAGATAAGGGTCTCCATCCAAATAAAGGATGTTTTAAAAAGATCAATATTCTGGAAATTTCATTAAATACATTATGAAATTATTCCAGATTATCTTTAAATCGTCTTTCTTTTTTTCTCCCCTGAATTAATCTAATCTTCTTTGTTAATTTTTCAAGCACTGCTATATTTCTCAATTTGGCATGTCACTTATCCAAGGAGATGGCATTGCTTTGTAAGAGCCAAGGTACATTTTGTAGCAGAGAATCCTCTGTGACCACATTGTTGGGAAGTTTGGAGTGCACCTCTCAGGCTGCCTGGGTTTGTCCTTGGGGTACATTGCTTGGATTCCTAGAGAAGCAACCGCAAATTCATGTTGATCCTCCAGAATGACGGATAATGGCAGTCACTTGAAATATTTGTTGTTGGAGATAGCGCTGTGTATAGAGTATTTGGTTCGGGGAATGATTGATGCTTTCTCTGCTCTTAACAAAATTGTCCTTACGAAATGGGCCAAGAGGGCTAGCTTCCTGTCAGGCAAGGGGGAAGCCTGTACCCCCCAGCTTGTAATATCTGACCTGTAAAAGAAGAGAAACAAGGATATGAGGGCACTGGTTACCGCATGAAGTGACCACTTACCTGCTTGCCTTCACACAACAGTGTTGTCGGCTCGAAATCCTACTCCGGCGTCTCTGCAAAGGAAAAACACTGTTAAAGAGCAACCCTGATAGTGGATTATGGAACTTTGGGCCATATCTGGAGGTTTGTGAATATGTTTTTGCAGCTTTGATATTTGCTGTATTTATTATACCTCGATATCTATGCACTGTTTGGAAATATTGGAGGATCGTGTATAAATAGAGCTCGTTGATAGTTATTTATATGAATGTATGGATATTTTTGTATGAGGTATATTTATTCACTGAATGCACTTGTCACTTTCGTATAGTTGATGTGTCTCCCGTGTTTGGGGCTTTCCCCCTTCTTGTTGTGCTTGCTCCCAGAGGTGCCTCGTTGTTGGGGTTGCTGGGTTCAGATTCCTGCCGGTCCTGCAGCCTGAGTCGCTGTAGTCATGTTAACCAGCTCCCGATGTTCTTCTTTAACTGCAGAATCCATGAAGGAGGGGAAGCTGGAGTGGTATGCTGATAACAGAATGGACGGAGTGTTCCTTGGGCCAGGATTTGAATACAACCCCGCATCTCACACGCTGAAGATTAAGAACCGTGGGCTTTACTACATCTATGCCCAGCTGAGTGCTTTTCACCTCATTAAAAGGTTCTCTGAGGAGGAGGGAAACGCCACCCTTACCATCCACCATGTGACTGCCCAAGTTTCGGCCCCCATCCTGACCCTTCCCTTGCGCCTGTCTTCCCACCCAAATAAATCAATCGCTGCTTTCACAGCCGTCTCACCCTATCAGTTGGCAGGGGGCGATTTGCTTTATGTGACGCTAACAGTGAGCCACCCTGCAAAGGAGAATCAACGCAACTCTACCCAGTGGTATTTTGGTGACAATACTGTCTTTGGTCTCTCCCTGATCTCTGGCAATTGCAACTCGGAAGCAACTGGAATCAATGGCTGCTCTCCTGCTTCACTGGAAGTCGAGTGGATATTGAAAGATTTTTGTAAATTCTTTCAGAGCAATGTTTGAGAGGAAGCAATCGCCAGATCATTTCTCCAGGCCCCAAAGCACAGCGAACCTGGTTGGAGGACCATGTAAATTACAGTGTTGGTCTGAAACAGGACCAGAACTTCCATGCTACAGCTGATATTTATTTCCTGTTGAAAACGTTGGGTGTGAATTTCATGGTTCTGTGTAGGAGGTGGGCTGATGTCGCACAAAGGCATGAGTCACAGCTACGCGTAACTTCACTCAAGCAGAAGAGAAAACTGGACACTTTTTGACTGGCATGGTTTGGGCCTCTTCCTGTTGTCTCAGAGAGAGGGTGGATGTTGAAACTCTTCCCTCAGAACGTACCTTCACAATGAAGACTTGTATTCAGGGCTGCAGGCCTAATAAACTCATCTATCGAAATCTGCTGGATTTCCTTCTAGAAAATCCATTTACGATTGGGAGGCGTGCCTGGATTTTTTTAATGCATGCACAACATTATGCGGTTCTAGGCATACTTTGTTTTTTAATAGCCTGACAGTGTTAAATAAGCTGCTGAATTATTTTATGCTATGGTTTTTAATGCTGGATTTTAACAATTTTAAATGTGTTATGTTTTATTATATTTTATTTTGTAAGCCTCAGGCAGGTTCCATAGAGAGGCAACATAAATATTTTCTAGATAAATAAATAAAATCTAGATTTAGCATGTCTTTTAACATCATGGTGGCATTGATGAATTTAGTGGGATTCTCTTAGCATAGTTCCAGAGGAGTTAGCCGTGTTAGTCTGTAGTAGCAAAATGGCAAAGAGTCCAGTAGCACCTTTAAGACTAACCAACTTTACTGTAGCATAAGCTTTCGAGAACCACAGCTCTCTTCGTCAGATGCATCTGATGAAGAGAGCTGTGGTTCTCGAAAGCTTATGCTACAGTAAAGTTGGTTAGTCTTAAAGGTGCTACTGGACTCTTAGCGTAGTGACCCTGCTCCTCTCCCCCCCCCCCAGTTACTTAACATTCTACTACAGATCTGGCATCACGAGAGTTTCTGCTTTCAGGCTTAATTCGGCTTTATTGTATTTATAGTCCACCTTTATTGTTGAGACTCAAAGAAGATTCCAGGAGATAAAACAGTGCAACCAAACAGCATCAAACAGCCAAAGAAAAACGCAATGGGAATAGGATTACAGGGTTAAGGAGCGATGCGAACAACAAATTATTTCAGGCAAGATATGCTGTAAGCAATAAAGAACGTGGAAGCCAGTGATGCCTGCAATAATCATTGCAGTGAACTGCAGTCCTGTTTTAAGTGCTTTTCTGAGCTGTTCCATTCTGTGGTGGAAAGTGCCGTCAAGTCGCAGGCGACCTGTGGCAACCCTGAAGGGTTTTCAGGGCAAGAAATGTTTGCTATTGTGTAACAACCCTGGACATCCTTTTTTGCGGGCTCCCATCCAAAATGCTAATCTGGGCCAACCCTACTTAGTTTATGAGATCTGAGATACTGGGCTAGCCTGGACTCAGATCTTGTTCTTCTGTTGCAGACCAACATGACTGTTCATTGGAAGCTATTTTAATTGCTGTAAACCACTTTGAAAATCAATATCGACCAATACATAGAGCTGGAAGGGTTCCCAAGGGTCATCTAGTCCAGCCCCCTGCACAATGCAGGAAGTACCATTTTGTGGCATTGCAGTCTATTGTATAAAATCAACATTATGTCTTCCACATTGCCCAGTAAATGCTGTGATTTAATGTATGCGTCTTCTGGAGTTTGAGGATAGAAGTCCATTAAAACAGAATTTTACGAAAAGAATCTTGGAAGATACATTCATGTTAGAAGCATGATTCATTCACATATAAGCAAACTCTACATGTGCCATAGTCTTGTTCCTCTCCTCCCTTTCATGTGCATGGATGCACATGTACCAAAATGCACTCGATAGGAGGCTGATGCGCATCTACAGCATTCCCCTCCAGCCATCCCTCTCATCCAGTATAAGTTCCTCAAGTTCCAAGAGCAAGTATCGGGTACGAGAGAGGGCTGGATGAGGACTGAGAAGGTACATGTGGGGCAGGTGCACAGACGGGTACACCAGTGGGGAGAACCCTTCACTGCTTGTTTTGTATGCTGATGGCTACACCTGTGCAAGGAAAGGTGGTAGCTAGGATGCTGCTATTTTTAATATCTTTATATAATGCTTTTAATGTTTTATGATAATGTTTAATGAAATGTTTTAAATGTTTTTAATGCTGTTATCCGCCCTGAGCCTGCTTGCGGGGAGGGCGGAATATAAATATGATAAAATAAATAAATAAAAATAAATAAATAATTCCTGGTCCGATTCCGATTCATTTGGTATCCTTTGATTCTATCTTTTTCTCCAAGAAAAACACTGCGAGTTTCCTAATTGTGTGTGAAGTTCCCTTGTGGCTGGCTGGTTGAGTACAGACTTTCTGTCTTTTATGTCTTTGTATGCAGGATGTAGTTCTTGTCACTGCCTGACCTGACATGTTGCACTATTGACTTCCCTTCCATTTTTTAATTCACATTGGGAAGACCAATTTCATCCACCATAGTTCCATTCTCTGTATTAATTATGCCTCCTAACTGGGTATAATCCGCAATATTTTAACAAACACATTCCTATTCTCTCCGCTCTCTCTCTCTCTCTCTCTCTCGCTTTCTCAGTCCATTAAGCCAACTGCTTCTCTACAACTTGAAACGTACCGTTATTTGGCATTACTATTTATTTTCTCTTCAGCCAGTTTATATAATTACATAATTATGTATATAATTACGATGATATCATTTCCAACTGTCAGAGCTCCCCCCGCCAAGTCATACAGGGATATTGCCCCAGTCTGATAAATGATCCCCCAAACATGTTTTTAATCCAAGAATTTGTGTCAGTAGTCCTGCTCACATGTTACAGTTAATGCACTTTCAGCCTGCATGTACATGTGCCAACCTTTTTGTAAGAAACAGCCAATGCATGTTCAATTTGCTGATGAAACCAACGGAGACCAGTTCATGGATAATCATACGTCTAGCTGTATATGTGTGTTGAATATAACATGAAAAGTACTCAACTAACATAGAAAGAAAAATCAAAACTTTATAGTACAGATTGTACATGCATTCACTGTAACTTGTGAACAGGACTCGTATCTCCTAGTTTCCACGTATGCATACATAAAGAGACTTTATTTTTTTAAAAAAGGCTATGTTACAATGCCCTTATTTAGATATATAGTGCATCCATGTTTGGAATATTGACTAAGCTTACAAAAAAAGATCACAACAATGTGGCAAGCTTTGTGAGACAATGAAATATGTGTGGTTTCTGTAAAAAATGTTGATTCTGGTATTGTCAAAATGGTGCTGGATGGTCCAGTGGAGTTCGGTTTGGTGTAGTGGTTAAGAGCGGCAGGACTCTAATCCGGAGAACCAGGTTTGATTCCCCACTCCTCTGCTTGAAGCCAGCAGGGTGGCCTTGGGTCAGTCACAGCTTCTCGGAGCTCTCTCAGCCCCACCCACATCACAAGGTGATTGTTGTGAGGATAATAATAACACACTTTGTAAATTGCTCTGAGTGGACATTAAATTGTCCTGAAGGGCAGTATATAAATCAAATGTTATTTCAAGCAAGGACATGACGATTTACTAGAACACATTGAAATTAAGGTTTCTTCCAGAGGAAAACAAAATTTGTCAGGAAGATCTAAAATTATAGGTAGAAAGTTCAAATTAAACAAGAGATTACTGAATTCAGATGGTCTTAAACAGAGAAAATGAATCTCTTTGGAATGAAGTAGCAGAAAATGAGTATCACATCACCCTTAACAGAATTGCCATCCTAAAGCAAAGAGAAGAGCTGTCAGATGGTATAATTATTAAAGAAAAGTTAAGGACATGTCTGCAGATTTAAATTGTAGCCATTCTTTTGATATTGTAAATAGAGTTGTGAAAACCTGAGCAGGAAACAAGGGGGGCACTCCCCCCCACCCCAGAAGATTTTTTCAATTTTTCCTATGGAAAATTTGCAGTACTAAAAAAAAACCTAATTTGTTTAGGCTAATTAAAAAGCAAGGGTTTTCACACTGAAAATATATAGCTTAAGAAAGTCTGAGGGCATTTTCAATCCTTCCAATGGAAAAAAATTGGAAATTTGAGGTGCCCTGGAAAAAAAAATTCTATACATATACACTTGCAAGATTTTTTCTTTACATATGCTATAATGTGTTTAATGATAATATATTATCAAGAGTTCAGTGTTTTCAGTGTTATAAACTTGAGCTTAATATCCAAACATGCTGGCAATCTTTCCTTTTATGAGAGAGTTTCTGTCGAAATAATACACTTACTTTTGTTTACTGCAGAATTTGTTTGTGACTTCAAACTTTTATTTCTTCCTACCTCTCAAATGGCAAGACATAAAGATACACGTGCTATGGTAGCATAGGGTGTGGCAGTTTGCAACGCTTTCTCAAGAACTGGGAATACTTGCCATTTTTCGTATAGAAAACAAAAATATTTATATTTTTAATTCCATAAATCTACCAAATAGTGCAATTGTATGTGATAATTAGAGATGAGCACGAACCGGGAAAATGCCGAACCATGCGGTTCTTGGTTCAACACGTTTCACCAACCACGAACTTTCACAAACTTTCACTGATTCACAAACCAGTTCATCTACAGAACCTACTAGGGGAGAGGTGATCCTGGATTTGGTCCTCAGTAATGCTGAAGACCTGGTGAGAGATGTAAATGTGATTGCACCACTTGGGAACAGTGACCATAATGTTATTGAGTACAACATATGTATAAATAGGAAATTGCCAAATAAGACCAACACAGCCATGTTTAACTTCAAAAGGGGTAACTTTTCTGAGATGAGGGGGTACGTGAAGAAGAAACTGAAAGGGAAAGTAAAAAAGGTCAAAACACTTGGGGAATCTTGGAGACTATTTAAAACTACAATCCTGGAAGCTCAAATTAAATACATACCGCTGGTTAGGAAAGGCACAAATAGGTTTAGGAAAAGGCCAGCATGGTTAACAAGCAATGTAATAGAAGCTGTAAAAGGTAAAAAGGATTCTTTTAGGCAGTGGAAAACTAGTCGGAGTGAGGTTGATAAAAAGGAGCATAAGCTGTGGCAAAAAAAGTGCAAGTCTGTGATCAGACAGGCAAAAAGGGAATATGAGGAGCATATTGCAAAGAACATAAAGAAAAACAATAAACAATTCTTTAAATATATTAGAAGTAGGAAACCAGCTAGGGAGGCAGTGGGGCCCTTGGATGACCAAGGCGTAAAAGGATTACTAAAGGGTGATAGGGAAATGGCCGAGAAGCTGAATGCGTTCTTTGCTTCTGTCTTCACTGTGGAAGATAAGAAGTGCATGCCCACTCCGGAAGCACTGACTTTGGGAGGGGTTTTGAAAGACCTGAGTCACATTGAGGTGACGAGAGAGGAGGTTATGCGACTGCTAGATAATTTAAAAACTGATAAATCACCGGGCCCAGATGGCATACATCCAAGAGTTCTGAAAGAACTCAAGTGTGAACTTGTAGATCTCCTCACAAAAATATGTAATCTGTCATTAAACTCTGCATCTGTTCCTGAGGACTGGAAGGTAGCTAATGTTGTCCCCATCTTTAAAAAAGGTTCCAGGGGAGATCCGGGAAATTACAGGCCAGTCAGCCTGACGTCAATACCGGGTAAGTTGGTGGAAACTATTATCAAAAATAAAATTAGTGGGCACATTGATGACCAAAAGCTGATGAGGAAAACTCAGCATGGGTTCTGTAAGGGAAGATCTTGTCTCACCAATCTGTTAGAGTTCTTTGAGGGAGTGAACAAACAAGTGGACAAGGGAGACCCGATAGATATTGTTTATCTTGACTTCCAGAAAGCTTTTGACAAAGTTCCTCATCAAAGGCTCCTAAGTAAGCTCAGTAGCTATGGGATAAAGGGCCAAGTCCTCTTGTGGATCGAAAACTGGCTAATTAATAGGAAACAGAGAGTGAGTATAAACGGGCACTTCTCACAGTGGAGGGTGGTGAGCAGTGGGGTGCCACAGGGGTCGGTATTGGGTCCAATGCTTTTTAACTTGTTTATTAATGATTTGGAATTGGGATTAAGCAGTGAAGTGGCTAAATTTGCAGATGACACGAAATTGTTCAGGGTGGTGAAAGCCAGAGAGGATTGTGAGGCACTCCAAAGGGATCTGTCGAGGCTAGAAGAGTGGGCATCCATGTGGCAAATGAGGTTCAATGTAGCCAAGTGCAAAGTAATGCACATTGGAACCAAAAATCCAAAATATAAATACAAGTTGATGGGGTCTGAACTGGCGGAGACTGACCAAGAGAGAGATCTTGGAGTCATGATAGATAACTCACTAAAAACGTCAGCACAGTGTGCGACTGCCATAAAAAAAGCTAATGCTATGCTAGGGGTTATTAGGAAAGGGATTGAAAACAAATCAGCCGGTATCATAATGCCTCTGTATAAATCGATGGTGAGGCCTCATTTGGAGTACTGTGTACAGTTCTGGTCGCCACACCTTAAAAAAGATATCATAGCACTGGAAAAAGTACAGAGAAGGGCAACTAAAATGATTAAAGGGTTGGAACACTTTCCCTATGAGGAAAGATTGAGGCGCTTGGGGCTCTTTAGCCTGGAGAAAAGACGACTGAGGGGAGACATGATAGAGGTTTACAAGATAATGCACGGGTTAGAGAAGGTAGAGAAAGATGTGTTTTTCTCCCTTTCTCACAATACAAGAACTCGTGGGCACTCTATGAAATTATTGAGCAGTCGGGTTAGAACAGATAGAAGAAAATACTACTTTACACAAAGGGTGATAAACACATGGAATTCGTTGCCACAGGAGGTGGTGGCAGCTACAAGCATTGCCAGCTTCAAGAGGGGACTGGACAAATATATGGAGCAGAGGTCCATCAGTGGCTATTAGCCACAGGAGATAGATGGTATTCTCTTTGTGGGGAGGTGGTGCTCTGTTGTCTTGGTGCTGGAAGGAAGGCAGTGGGAGGGCTTCTGGTGTCCTGGCCTCACTGACAGTCCTTTAGATGGCACTGGATTTCTAGCCACTGTGTGTGACAGAATGTTGGACTGGATGGGCCACTGGCCTGATCCAACATGGCTTTGCTTATGTTCTTATGTGAAAACGTTGCTTCTGGATCAGCAGAAGGTCTACAGAGAGCTCACCCCCCTGTTGCCTAGGAAACTGATTGATCAGTGCCAGGCTGTCTGCAATGACAAACCGAAACACAAAACAAACGAACCGGCCTAAAGTTTGTGACGGTTCGTCGGAAATGGGCTCTGACGAACCACCAGTTTGTGAACCATGAACCGGCCCAGTTCGTGATGAACTTTGGCTCATATTTTGGTTCATGCCCATCTCTAGTGATGATAAAGATATATGATACATTTTATATTGCTAAATCAGAAAAAAAGAATTTTAGGTTTGATAGGAAAGTAAGTATTGCATGTATTTCCGTGTTAGAGGGAGTTTCCTCTTATGGCTTCAAAATTTCAGGAACTTTTACATCTCTCATTGTAATTGCAGAAGATGACAGTGAGGATTACTATGGTTGCCATAATTCCATAAAATATAAATGCTGCGCCAATAACTGTTGCAACTGTCAGTCCTTCTACTAATAGTTCAGGCCCCTTAATGTCCCTTGCTGTCCAGGTAAAAAGCCAGTCCACCAGAACTGCAGAAGGTTCAGTCTCAATGGTGGATTCTGTGGTCAATGAGAATGGTAGGTTTTCACAGAATATCCGCCTTCTGGGAAAGATTTGAGCTTCTGCATTAACTTGAAAGCAAATTATTGTAGTTTAGGGATATTCCAAGCTGAACAAATATCTTGATGTAGATTTGGAGACAAAGGGAATTGAAACTATGAAGATGAATGGTACCCGGCTCGCCAATAGGGATGTGCCTAACGAAAAAAATTAGCCAAAACGAAACACAGAACTCAGTGGTTCGGCTCATTGAAGCCGCTTCTGGAATGCTTAACCAAATCTAGGAAAGGCGGTTGTAACGACTCCTTGCTGCCCAAAAGTTTGTTTCATTTTGGTCAGGGCTTTTTTTCAGGGGGAACGCGAGGGAACGGAGTTCCGGAACCTCTTGAAAATGGTCACATGGCTGGTGGCCTCGCCCCCTGATTTCCAGACAGAGGGGAGCTGAGATTGCCCTCCGCGCCACTCAGCGGCACGGAGGGCAATCTCAACTCCCCTCTGTCTGGAGATCAGGGGGCGGGGACACCAGCCATGTGACCATTTTCTCTGAGGGCAACCCACTGAGTTCCACCACCTCTTTTCCCAGAAAAAAATGCCCTGATTTTGGTACTTACCATCCAGAAGCCAGGCAGCCGAGGGCCATCTGGTTCTGGCAGCATCTTGTTTTCCTCAACGGCAAGTCTGTCAGCACATGCAACCAATTGGCTCCAAAGGGGAGAGACAGAGCCCTTAGAATGAACTCCGTGGGTGGGAAGGAGATGTGTGTGGTGCGCAGGAGTGCATTTTTTTCCAGTACTTCCTGGGCAATGGGGTTATGGCACAGGTACTGCGTGGCTCATAGAGATCCAAGGTTAGTTTTACACCAGGGAGGGGAGCAGCAGATGGCATGGTGCCGTCTATGCCAGCATCAGCATTGCCACCCCTTTCTGTGCGCTTTTACGCACAATGTAAGGAAAGGCCAGGCCAGCAACATCCACACGGGTATGCACATGTGGGTTTGAGGAGGGAGGGGTTTCTTTAATCTTCTAAGCCCCCGGCTTCCTCGAAGGCTCATGTTATGCAGATTAGGGTGAAAACTGGAAAGAAAAAGCCGTTATTAAAGGAGAGCCAGGACTGGTCCCAGGCATGTGGAGCTGGTTCATGCCCATTCTCTGGCCCCCTGCTGCTGCTGTCCTTCGTTTAGGTGCTGTGATGCCCCAGGGCCACTCACTGTGACTTAAGAACGCCAAAGAAGACAGATTGAGGTGCTCCAGGAAGAATTTAATCTTGCTCAGAAAGCCTTCGAGCAGGCTTTTGGGACATCTCTGATTAAAACGGTTAACCCAGCATTGAATGACTGAGAGGTAGCAGCTGTGTGTATTGCACACTTAAAACACATGCACACACCATCAAGTCTTTCCACATCAGTACTGCATGTAGAAGGACCAATCTGGTCAGATTTTTTATTTTCTGGGGACTTTCTTGTTTAGCAGTACTTGCCAATGTTGCTTCTTCATTTTCATTCAACTTTGGGTTAATGGTTTTAGTTGGAAAGAGAAACTGTCAGCCAGCAACCTGTCCAGTTTCCTACTTTTACTAGTAAAAGATATGGAAAAAAGAGGGCCATTCTCCTTCTGCTATCCTTCCTGTGAAGGAAAAACCAACCTCCAGCCCTCCCTGCTGTGCACTTTTACACAGTGCAAGGGCAGGCTGGCAGCCAGTGGTTTTAAATGGGGGGTTCCGGGCTGCTGCAAAGCAGATTGAAGTCAGGAGAAGTCGCCCCTCATCATGGAAACGAAACTACAGGGCACAGAGAAACATGGCATAACAGCAGGAATCAAAGGTAATAATTTTTTGGCTTTGCTGTCATACAGAAGCAATTTTTTTTATTTCACTGCACTGCGCTGGTTGCTAATAGAAGGCTTTCCTGCTTGCATGCCATGTTGGCGTGTTGTGCCAGCGCTGCCTTGCCGCTTGCCGGTAAGTTTCTCACCCACCAACACTGGCCTTCTTTGGGGTCCTTTGTTGTGTGAGTTTTCACGTACTTGAGGAGAAACTCATTGGATCAAAGATTTTGGACAATGATGTTTTTGGTTAAGCGAGAATGGAGCCTTGTTTCCCCAACTCCTCCCCCTTGACAAGAACAGTGTGTGTGGGCATGCGCACTGCACAGCGCAACACTTGCCTTGATGTGTGCCTTCCCCAAACATAAACATAGAACTTCACTCTCAAACTTGGTGGGCCAATAATTTAGAAAGAGTACAGTGTGATTTTGGTGCTGTTGTGTTCAAAAGCAACTGCTCCAGAACCTTATTTCCCCACCCCCTCTTTGAAAAGAAGTGCGTGCGTTTGCACATGCTAGACCAATGCAAGCCCAAGGGGCCAAATCTCATGGAAATTTTTTTTTAAAAACCCAGATCAGTTCTGTGCCGGCACCACAGACCTGGAACAAATCAGTAATGGAACTCCCTGGAACTGAAACGGAAATGGAAACTTCCTTGGTGCATATCTCTACTAGCCAACCAAGATGTGTCTGATTCTAACCCCAAATCAGATAAACAGCTCCTTCAGTATACACGCTTTTCTTTCTCCTGTCTTCCTCAATGGAATTCTTCACTCAGCATCAGAAAGTGGAAATTCCACATCTGAAATTGTGTCCTCTGTAGGCAAACCTTTGCCCTGATTTGGATAGGTCAGGAGAGCCTGATCTTGTCAGACCTCAGAAGCTAAGCAGGGTCGACCTTGGTTTGTAATTGGATGGGAGACCTCCAACAAAGACCAAGGTTGCAGAGGCAGGCAATGGCAGACCAGCTCTGTTAGGCTCTTGCCCTGAAAACCCCACCAGGGTCATAAGTCAGTTCAGGAGATGGACTCCACAGCAGCTTCACTCATCTGAAGAGGCCCTTCTGCAGGTGCCACCTTGTGCATGGGCAAAATCAACAGATGCCCGTACACATGCATTCTCTAGGGTGGCCCCCCAATTTATGGAATTTATCCGAGGAGGCTAGGAAAGCTCCCACTCTCATGGCCTTCGGTAAATTACGCAAAACTGAATTATGCAAGAGGGATTTCCTTTCAGATAGGAGGGCTATACTGTAAGGAAGTGGTCTGAAGAGATCCATCAGGTATGGGATACGGAACCCATCAGTAACGGTGTAAGGAGAGACCGCAGACTTTACTGCTATTGCTGTAAACACTGAGAGAACCATAGACTTCACTACGATTGCTGTGAGTAGGATCCAGTAGTTCCTGTGTTGTTTAATATGACTGTCATGGAATTGCTTATGTTCTGTTTCAACGTTTCTTCAGCTCTGTATTGGATTTCTGCCGGTTCTTAAATCTTTGCCAATTTGCATGTATGTACCCATTACATGGAATTGACCGTACTGACTCACACCATGTAATCCACCTTGAGTCTCAATGAGAAAGATGGACTACAAATAACGTAAATAAATCATCTCCTCTGCCCACCTGACTGTGAAATTGATGTATTGGGGAGAAGGAACTGCTTTGCGGTATCTCAGCAGAACAAGATCAAACTCGGCAGGGCAAGCCTGGGCTTGCCTTAGTTGTACAGCCTTGCCCCTTTAAACCAGGGGTGAGTCAGGCCCGTCAACGAAAACCAACAGAATTAGATGCTGTTCTTAATGACTCATCCCAGGAAATTCCTCCCTGTCCATCGCAAGCACGCATTATTCTCCACTGAGCAGCACAGAAACCTACATTTCATTTCATTTGATTTCAATTTGATTTCATAGTCTTTCTTTACCAAAGTGCTTGTGAACTCCAAGGATGATGAGCGGGCAGCTGGACGGTACATAACTTCCACTCCAGTACTACCTTGCTTGGAATATATCTACTTTATGATATTCTCTGGAATCCAATGCAGATAGATCAAGATGGTTAGCCATGTTAGTCGGTCCGTAGAAGTGGAAAAGAGCAAGAGTCCAGTAGCACCTATAAGACTAACACAGTTTGTGGTAGGGTATGAGCTTTCGTGAGTCACAGCTGTTTTGCAGTCTTGAATGTGACACTTTGTGTGGATAGCATATCATTTTCCTTCCACCAGCTCTTGCTGAGTTAGATTGCACAAAGCTGTACATTGGCATTAAAATATGATATGAACAGGTCCCGATGGTTAATCTAAATGAAATGTCAATCGACTTTGGTGTCCAAACCAACTTGGCAAGTTCTGCTGTGCTGTAGAGTCCGTGGCTACATTCTGCTTTCAGTGTCCATCTCCATCACTGTCACACCCCTCTCCATCACTGTCCATTTCGCAGGAGGGCAGCAAGGGGAAAGAGTGGCATAGCAGATATGGGCCTGACAGGCACATCATCCTACCAGAACACTTAATCCATGCTCATGCCTGAGCAGCATATCTGTACACTAAAGTTGCCAGGTCCTTATACCCTCCTGGCAGGAGAGGGGGGACCTGGCACTTACTTTATGCCTCATGTGTGGTGGTTTTGGTGCATGCATGTGCTCCCAACACTTGTGTGATGACATCACTTCCGGGAAGTGACATAGGCACGCTCCCAAGTTTCGTATGGGGTTAGTTCTGGCCTGTTTGAGAGAAGCACAGGAGCATGCTCGTGGCCAGTGTGACAATGTCACTTTAGGAAGTGATTTATGAGCCATAATTTTTATGTGTGTGTAATAACAAATTAGACCACTGAGGATGGCCCAGAGGGCTGAAACACATTTGGTCTCTGTATATGTGCAATTAATTCTGTGACTTGGTTCTTGTATATGTGCCAACAATTTTGTAACTCTGTGTAGCTGCTGTTACTAGGCTTCTAGGTTTTTAACTTTGTCCCGTGGTTTTTGATTGTTTATGCACTATGCAATAATTAGATTTATATTTTCTTGGCCGCTCAACCTTGTTGATTCGTGACTTGTTTATCAGGTTGGGTTTCTTCCCCTCTTGTTTTTGTCCACTTTAGGAATTGATGCCATTGTGCCCTACTGGGAGTGCACCCAATGTGTACTTTCTGGAGTTGCCTGCTGGTGGGCAACAAAACAACCCCCCGGGAAGCCTCCTGTACACAGTGTTCCCCCAGTCACATTGCTGGCTCACTGGTTGCAGGAAGTCTGTCACTCATATAAGAACAGAGCTATTCTTTGCTTGTACCTGCTTAGTGTAGACAAGGGAGGTAGAAGCCGAGGTTTTGGCCTTGCCCAATTCCCCCCGTCCTAGCACATCACCTGGCACCTTCAGTGAAAGAGGCATTGTTTGTATACTGTGTAAGGTGTGAAGGGCTGCCAGGTTGCCAAGGAAGCCGCCGTAAGACCAGAAGTCAGTCCTTGTGTGTTCCACTCTCTCTCCCTCCTGCTATGCAGTAGATAGCCCACTAGCTTACAGCCGCCCAACAACATAGAATCATAGAATCATAGCATTAGAAGGTACCTCCAGGGTAATCTAGTCCAGCTGGAAATTTGCAACTACCTCCCGCCCCACACACACACCCCGGTGACCCCTGCTCCATGCCCAGAAGATGGCAAAACACCATCAGGATCTGTAACAAAACTGGCCTGGGGGAAATTGCTTCCTGACCCCAAGGTGATGATTGGCCTTACCCTGGGCATGTGAGAACGGCCATGAGAACTAAGCACTGATGTGGCCCTTCCTGCCCTCCCTCTCATGATCTGCCCAGGTTCACAGAAGCTGCATTGCTGTCAGGTGGCCATCTAGCCTCTGCTTAAAGACCTCCAAAGAAGGAGAGCCCACCACCTCCCAAGGAAGCCTGTTCCATTGAGGGACCACTCTAACTGTCAGGATGTTCTTCCTAATGTTTAGCCAAAAACTCTTTCAATTTAATTTCAACCCATTGCTTCTGGTCCAAGCTTCTGAGGCAGTAGAAAACAACTCCGCACCATCCTCTATATTGCAGCCCTTCAAGTACTTGAAGTTGGTTATCACATCACCTCTCCATCATCTCCTCTCCAGGCTAAACATACCGAGCTCCTTCAACCTTTCCCCGTAGGACTTGGTCTCCAGCAAAACAACGAATTACACTTGCAAGGGCAAGAAAGAGGTAAGAGATCCATGACCGACTTTTGCTAGGTAAGGAGATGACATTACTTGAGGAGCTGAAATTTCTAATCTAAAAGCAGGCCTGTCAGACATGATTTTTGCCCAAGTGTACATGAAAAGTGTGTTTGTGTGTTTTCAAAACTGGATGTACAAGTGAGTGGGGAGCCTTATCAGCTACCTGCTTGAAAGGTGGGCAGTCTCTTGGGTGAAAGGTATACTCCTTGAGAATTTAGTTTTAGTTGACAGGAAATAAACAAGTTAGAAGTGTAATATGAAGTGAAGCTAATGTAACCATCACTTCAATGCATATTAACTTTGATCATGTGCCATAAGGATATTAGAGAATATGAAGCTGGGAAAATCCATTCTAGCTGGTTAGCAATGGTTGAATACCCGTGGGGACTGAGATTGTTTTCTTCTCTGTTTGCAAGTACTTAGCTTGGGTGGGACAACAGACATAAGCCTTTGAGCATGAGTTGAGGGGTGCTTGGTCCCTGACTCACAGCCTGAGGCCTACATTAGATAGCCAAGATAGATCCAGTTGTGTTTGCTTCCTTTGTTTTTCTTTTAAATTGCATTCTTAAGACAAGAGCAGCAGGACTCTAATCTGGAGAACCAGGTTTGATCCCCCACTCGTCCACTGGAAGCCAGCTAGATGAACCTTGGGTCAGTCACAGCTCTCTCAGCCCCACCCACCTCACAGGGTGTTTGTCGTGAGGATAATAATAACACACTTTGTAAACCACTCTGAGTGGGCATCAAGTTGTCCTGAAGGGTGGTATATAAATTGAATGTTGTTGTAGTAATAGTAGTACATTTTGTATTTTGGAAATTGCATGAAGCCACTTTGGGTAACATTGGGAAGAAAAATGACATGGAAATGGCCAACTGAATGAACAAACGAATGAACAAACAAACAAACAAACAAACAAACAAACAAACAAACAAACAGCACAATGCAATGTAACACAACGCAACACAGAAATGAAGGATGCCAAACCAACTATATTCACTGGCATCCCATCATGTCCAGACTTCAATGTCAAGAAAGTTCAACTATGGGCTCAGAATCAGATATTCAAACTCATAGGAGCATCCTCCATGCTTTCAAATATTTTCTGCAGATATCCAATCCAGAAACATGTTGGGGCTTTCAAAAACAATTCACTGAGGGACAGGCCAAATGTCACACTGGGCGGTCCATCTTCAGACCTTGGCAGCATTTTAAAAGGTACATTCCAGGTGCACAGGGGGATCCAGCTCTGAATGCAGCTGGCGGTGGAAGGGGTGTGGGCCCCCAGTATTTTTCACCAGTCAAAACTGACACACGCTCCCCAGCAAGTGTTAACCCTGAGAGGGAGAAAGACATCCCCACCCCCGGCTGCCTTTTTCTTCTTCTGGAGTTGAAAGCAGATGAAGGGAGTGTCAGTTTAGATTGGTGAAACTGCCACAAAACCGTCGCCTTCCGCTAGGACTGCATTGGTTTCTATTGCATTCTTTAACTGCCGTTCAACTGTGGTCAAGTAATTTTAGAACCTCATCTTGAGGTTAAAAGGTCTCCTTCTTTTGTTTATCTGAAACCTGCTTGTAGAAATGAAGCATTTTCTTCTATGGCCCCAGCAGGCTCAGCTGCAAACCTGGAAGTTTTTTCTACAGAATTGTTTTGCAGACTGTTGAAATATCTTCCTTTGTGGCCCTTGATAGGTGTGGGATCGAACTGTCATTCACAGGTGGTTGGTTAAAATGACCTTCGGCCTTGTATTGCCAATAAGAAAAAAATTTTTCTGTCCTTTTAATAGAGGCTCAACATGTGGTAATGGGCAGCAGAAGTTTTTCCTGGCATGGAGATAAATAACATCACCCAGTTCATAATGTCCCATTAAGCCTCTATTAAAGAGACAGGACACTTATTCTCCAGCCTGTTGGCAACCTAATCTCTGGGCCCTGTTCTCTGTGAGTGACTGTTTAATTCTGCTTCTTTTGGGCAATATAACTTATTGGCTAAAAAAACTGGGCTGATTCCATACCAGGGCAACTTCCCATGGTAGTCTGGTTGCTGGTGCTATTCTGTGTGAAATCACCTTGCAACAGACCGTCTCGCTACACATTATGAAGTACCTAGGGATGCTCAAGTGAGCCTCATGTGTCCAACTTCCCATGCACCCATTTGCACAGTCACACTTGAATTTGCTCCCCATGAGTACATTCACACGTTGGATATCAATGCTTCCTCAACAGCTAAAAGTATCCAAGTTTCCCCCACCTCCCTCATTCATTCATTGAAATGCAGATCTTGACACTTTCTCACACCTTAAAGAAATGTAAATTGGCAAATCAAAGGAGCCTACAGTACTTGTTCTTGCAGCGAAAACAGAGCTGAATTGGTGCTCTTCCCTCCAGAATCACTTGCAGATGCGGTCACAGAAAGGCACCTCCCGTGAAAGCAGCATTCACATGCGCCAAGCAAGAACAGCCTGCACATGGATTGAGGACCATACATAAAATCCTGCGCTTGAGCATCCCCAGGTAATTTGCAACATGTATTTCCTCTAAGAGATTCCAAATAACCCAGGATAATCCATTTTCTCTCCACTGTTAGCCTTGGTTTCCTAATTCCCTTTCACTCCTAATGCACATTGAACCCCCCGCCTCCACCTGCTGTGTTCTCACCTGACTCTCAGGTTTCTCTGTCCACCCTCTTTTAATTTGTCTTTTTTTAAGAAACATGGGTAACACTGCATGGAAATAACCACGTATTCACAGACACCTGTAATGATCCCCTCTCTAAAAAGTGCACTCAGCTGTGGGTTATTCTTTTCTCTGTTTTCTTTTTCTTTTTAAACCACAAGAGTGCATAAAACTGGATAGGAATAATGCAATACCTTTAACAACATTTCCCCCTTGTAGTCACCAACCAATGGAAAGAGTTAAATGACTAGCTCTTTGCTGAAGTCCTGCAGTTACAGGACTTGGGGGTGGAGCCTGGGGAAGGTGGAGACTGGGAAGTGGGAGATCAGCAAGGCTGTGATGCCATAGTGTTTGCCCGCCAAAGTTGCCCTTTCCTCCAGGGAAGCTGATCCCTGTAGTTTGGAGATTGTTGCAATTTTGGGACAACCCCAGGCCCACCCTGAGACTGGTAACCTTAGACAGGTACACTGGCATACAAATATGTCAACATACAGTGAGCTGTAGTGGTTAGAGTGTTGGACTAGGATCTGGGTGGCCCCAGGTTCAAATCCCCACTTTGCCATGGAATCTCGCTGGCAAACCATGGGCCAGTCGCACACTCTGTGCCTAACATACTCACAAGATGGTTGTGAAAATAAAATGAGGAACGGGGAGCCACGTCAGCCCCCCTGAACTCTGTGGAGGCAGGGAGGGATAAAAATGCAAAGATAGATAGAAACATGCGCACTTATTACATGCAAAATCTTAAAGAGTCGTGTGTGCAGGTGTGCAATCTGTAGTTCTTGTCAGGCTTCAGGAGTTCTATCCTAGGGTTCACAGGTTCCCCTATGCCCTGGGTGGGAGGTTAGAGACCTGGCACCTACCTTTTTGTTGTCCTTGTCATGTGTGCGCTCTGCGCACATCCCTGGTCTGCACAATGACATCACTTCCATGAAGTGACATAATCACACAGGCCCATGCCGCCCTGGGAGTACTCCAGCGTGCCGCAGGGTGCCAAATCAAGCCCAATGGGGGCCCGATTTGGCATGAACAGGGTTGCTGTGGAGCACAGGAGCTGGATTTGGACCCAATTCTGGCTGGATTTGGGTCCAATTCAGTCAGATTCAGACCTAATCTGGTCTGAACTGAGCTGCTGTGGTGTGCAGGAGCATGCCCTGGGAGGCGTGTCCCCCTGCCCCCGCTGGCCAGGTAAGTGGGGCTGGTGGGTGAAGGGTGGGAGTGGGGGATTCCTCACCCCCAGCAGGGGACTGACAACCCTACTCTATCCAAACATGCTTCTGAGTAAACATGCACAGAGGGCTGGGAGTTCTCCCAGAACTGCAACATTTCTCCAGACTGCAGAGATCAGTTAGCTTGGAGAAAATGCCAGCTTGGAAAGTGGGCTCCGTGGCATCAAATCTCTACTGAGCTCCCTCCCCTCCTCAAACTGCACCCACCAGACTCTGTCCTCACTTCTCCAGGAATTTCTCAGCCTAGAGTTACCAACCCTACATGCGCAGCAGGATCAGGCCACACCCCTGCAAGAGAGTGAGCAGGAAAGTTTCTAAGATGTGCAATTATATCCAGATTTTTTTTAAAAAAATTATTTATTTATTCATTTATTTTTAATTTATATTCCGCCCTCCCCACATCAGCAAGCTCTGGGTGGATCACAATTTAAAATCATAAAACACCCCAATACATAGATTAAAATACATGTAAACATATTCACACACACACACACACACACACACACACACACACACACACATGTAAACACAGCAGCACATAATCCAGACGACCCCCTATTTAGCCATCTCCAGAGTATTTTGCCAGGAATGTATGAGAGATGGAGGTGTCACTAGTAGGGAGGGCATATACTGTGCTCCCCTGGCTAGGGGGCACTGCCCGGCATCAACCATATGCCTGGTGGAACAGCTCCGTCTTACAGGCCCAGCGAAATGCTAATAAATCTCGCCAGGCCCTGGTCTCATCGGACAGAGCGTTCCACCAGGCTGGGGCCGCGACTGAAAAAGCCCTGGCCCTGGTCGATGCCAGACGGGCCTCCCTAGGGCCAGGAATGTTTAATAGATGCTTATCGCTAGAGCGAAGAGCCCTCTGGGGTTCATATGGGGAGAAAAGCTTATGCTACAGTAAAGTTGGTTAGTCTTAAAGGTGCGACTAGACTTTTTGCTATTTCCCTTTGTCAAGGCACTGATCAACGTCTTCAAATGACTTCTGAAATAAATACATTGAAATAAACTTCCGAAATAAACACAAGCTTTTGGGTTATTTTTGGCCTGTCAGCCTCGGGGGAGGTGCTGCTGGAAGGGATGAGCTCGAGGCCAGACACCTCTTGCTTGGAGAGCAGCACAGGAGGGATTCTCTGTCCCGTGGCCCCGGGCATGACGTGCTGCCACTGGCACCGGCTGCTCTGCAGGTGCAAATTCACACGCAAACGGTGCCATGATTCAGTGAATCATTCCATCCCCTGCAGTGGAAATTGCTGATTCCATCTGCATCACTGTCACCTCCCAGCCTGCAATAGCAGCAGCAGCCAAAACTGAGAAACCACATCCCCAGCGGGGATTATTTTGAGACAGACGGTGCGGCCATCACACCACTCAGCAGTTTCTCTGGTGGCTGTTGCAGAAGCCCACAGCGATGGAAGGTTGTTCCTGTGATGAAGACGCTGGGCTGGAACACGGCCTTATGCTCCACCCACCCACCCATTTCTTCTTCCATGTCTGTGTCCGTTAGTCCACCTGGAAAGGAAAGTTTGTCATTTTCCCCTTCAAGTGCCAACCTCTGTGCAAGCAAAACTTGGCCAGTTCCACACTGTTAAGTTACTAGAGCGTAGTGGAAATTTCGAAACTTAAATTTGAATGTATGTTTCTATGTGAAACTTTACTTAAGAGTCTGAGTACTCAGACATGGTACCCTGACTTGGATGGCCCAGGTGAGCCTGATCCCGTTAGATCTCAGGAGCTAAGCAGGGTCGGCCTTGGTTAGTGATTGGATGGGAGACCTCTGACAAAGACCAGGATTGCAGAGGCAGGCAATGGCAAACCACCTCTGTTAGTCACTTGCCATGAAAACCCCACCAGGGGTTGCCATAAGTCAGCTGTGACTTGACAGCACTCTCCACCAGTACACTTGCCCACAGGGAATAATTGGGACCACGCTTGCCCATAGGGAATAAGGGAGACTATGCTTGCCCTTTGGTAATAATAGATACCATGCTCTAGCCATGAAAAACCCCACCAGGGGTCGCCATAAGTCAATTGTGACTTGAGGGCACTCTCCACCACCACTCAGACATGGTAGCCTATCTTGATTCTGACAGAATCCAGTATTTATATTTTATTCACTTTAATGAACAAAGATCAATGTATTTATTGCAGAAGTTATTTGAAGATGTTGATCAGTGCCTTGTTAAAGGGAAATAGCAAAGAGTCCAGTCGCACCTTTAAGACTGAGCCCATTTGTGGGGAGGGCAGGGTATAAATCGAATAAAATAAATAAATAAATAACCAACTTTACTGTAGCATAAGCTTTTGAGAACCACAGTTCTCTTTGTCAGATCTGACGAAGAGAACTGTGGATCTTGAAAGCTTATGCTACAGTAACGTTGGTTAGTCTTAAAGGTGCTACTGGACTCTTTGCTATTTTGCTACTACAGACTAAGATTACTCAAATATGTAATTATCAAATCTGAGATTACATATTTCAGATATTTCCTATCTATTCTGTATTATATTATTTTCATTAAGGCACGTGTCACTTTATGAAATATTGATAGGATGGTGCTGTGTAACACTTGTATGAGATTTGAATTTATGAGATTATAATTTCAATTTGTCTTTCTTAAACTTTGGTTTATTGAGTTATTGCTATCTCAGTTTGATTAACATTTCTAGTTAGTTGCGGAGGGTTTCTCTATCTATTTTGGTTACTCGTTTCATAACTCTCTTCTGTTGTAAGTTCTCCTCTCTGGCGTGGCACCTGTGCCTGTGGGAGGAGCTCCCAGGAGCCGTGGGGAGACGGGCTGAGCCCTCCTTAGTGCCGCGTGCTTGTGAGTGAGACCGTTGTCTAGGCTGAGCAGCTGCCAAAGGCAGGAGGCTCCAGGGCTGTACTGGCAGCCATAAATCAAGAATCGACAGCTCCTTGCTTTTCACGGCAGCAGTCGCCCAATGAGGCCTGCTGTCCTCTGCCCAGCCCTTAGATGTCACTATTGCTATATAATTTATATCTGTATAATTTATTTACAGATGTAGTGACAGGCAGAGAGCCTGTTGGAACTGTGTGTGTGTGTGTAAAATGTGGATATCCTTCCCTTTCCTTCAGAATTGTCAGATACACCTCCAGCATATCTGCCATGTGTTATGAATTTCTTGCTGCAGTGTGTAGTGTACCTCTGAGAACATGCAGAGGGAACCTGTTTTGCTGACTGGTTGCTAGCTGCTTACCTTGCAGGTGTTTTGGTTACCATTTCCAGGCCGGCCTGGGAATGTGGCCTTGAAGTTCCAGCCAAGACCGCACCAACCTCATTAGAGACTGAGCAGAGCTCATCCTTTCCCTCCTCCCTCTCTCTCCTGGCTCCCTGGCTCAGCGCACCAAAATCCTAATGGTCTTTCTTTCCCGATGGGGGCGGGGCCCTTGCCCTAGAGTTAACCTTGCTTTGCTACCTTGCGTCACTTTAGCCAATGATCCTGTCTGACTATCTTGATACTGGTATTCTTCTTTAATAAAGTAACTTTAACTCGTACACCTGAGTGATGCAGTGAAGTGCTTGGGCATTAACCTGGCAAGACCTGACAAGAATTTTCCAAACTCTCAGGGGCTTCAGCAGGCTGATTTCAATCTCTCACCCTTTTGTGCCTCCTGGGTCCTATTCAGTTCTAATAGGACCATTTTTGCTTCTCTTTGGGTTAATATACAAATTCACACGTCTTCTTCATACCTGGGAAATCTCCTGTATATGTAGAAACCCATATAGTTTCTGTGTGTCTGCATTTTTTCATCTTCGGCAGGTCAGGCAATTGGTGCCCTATCTCTCGCCCTGGGACCTAGCTTCGGTAATCCGTGCAACTGTCACCTCTAGACTAGACTACTGCAACCCACTTTACGCTGGGCTGCCTGTGATCTTGACTCAGAAGTTAGAGCTGGTCCAGAATGCAGCGGCATGGATTCTTATGGGAACACCGTTTAAGGCACATATCTGCCCTGTGTTGTGCCAGCTGCACTGGCTCCCGGTTGAGTCCGGATCCAGTTCAAGGTACTGGTCTTAGTATTTAAAGCCTTCCACAGACTGGGACCTGCATACCTATGGGACCGCCTCTCCCATTATGTCCCCTGCAGAGCCTTGCGTTCTGCGGATAAGCAGCTTCTGGTGGTCCCCGCCCCGAGGGACATTCATCCGGCTTCAACTAGGACCAGGGCTTTTTCTGCCCTGGCCCCGGCCTGGTGGAACACTCTCCCAATGGAGATCTGGACCTTGCGGGCCTGCAAGACGCAGATGTTCCACCGAGCCTTTGACTAGGGGCCAGCTTTTTATCCCCCTCTGACCGTCACACTCCCTTTTTGCAGCCGCCCTTGAGTTACATCATGGTGGCGCCAGGGCAGTAGTCGATCTGTCTGATGGTGCCTGAATTTTAATGTGTTAATAAGGTTTTTATTGTATTTTAACAGTATATTTGTTGGAAGCCGTCCTGAGCCTGCTTGTGGGAAGGGTGGGGTATAAGTTGAATAAAATAAATAAGGGGGAAGGTGAATAGTTTATGGAAACCCACCATAAGTATAAAAGTGATAAGTTAGGGCACTGTCAGTAGTAGAGTTGCTCCTCAGATGCCAGCCCTGAAATCTCCAGGAATTTCCAAACCCAGATTTGGCTTCCCTAGTTGAGAGTGATGTAGAGTGATACTAATATAAACTTTTTGGAGTCTGTATTAGTGGGCTTTCGAGGACTACAGTTGTCTTTGTCAGATGCATCTGGCGGGGAGGGCTGTGGTTATCGAAGGCTTGTGCTGCAGTGGAATTGTATGGTCTTGGTGGTGCTGCTGGACTCTTTTTTGATTTTGCGACTACAGACTAACACGGCAAACTCCTTTGAACCTTTACACAAGCAAACTGATCCCCACATCAAAAGGAGCTGTTTGCATCTCCATATCAAAGGAGTTGCTTACATCCCTCCTCTCCTCCTCCCCTCCCCTCTCCTCCTCTAGATTTGACCAGTTTCTTTCTGCCCTCCATGCATCTGACGAAGAGAACTGTGGTTCTCGAAAGTTTATGCTACAATAAAATTGGTTAGTCTTAAAGGTGCTACTGGACTCTTTTTGTATTAGATGGACAGGGCTTGTCTAAAGAGAGGATGGAATATGGTGACCGAAAGAGAGCTCTGAGAGATCTGTGACTGACCCAAGGACACCCAGCCGGCTTCAGGTGGAGGACCGAGGAATCAAACCCAGTTCTCCAGATTAGAGTCCCACTACTCTTAACCACTACACCAAATTCTCTGCATCAAGCTTAAGCCCTCTGAGAGCCATCGGCTACTCTACCCTTTCAAAAACGATCCTGTCTGCCCATAGCAAAAGGAAAACTTATGGGAAAAAACACAGGTCTGTTGAGGGGGGGGGGCGCAATTCAGACAATCATGCTGCCTGCCTGCACTTGGGCGATGGAGACTGGCAGAGGTTAATGTGAGAACACCCCATTTTGCAGTGGAACACTGAGAGTCAAAGGAAGGATTTGTCTCTTATTTATTGACACTATAGAAAAAGAGAAAAAGTGAACATAAGGAAGGATTATTTTTAATGCCACCACTGCTGTCCTGGTACCCCTTTGCTAGCCAGTTTCCCACTGTAATGTGCACCCACTGACACTCGCCTTTTTCAGGGTCTGTTGTGTGAGTACTGTAACGAGAAAAAACACAATGAATAGATGGTTTAGAGGGAGGGCTGTTCTGTGCCATTTTGGTGTAATTAATTGCAAAAATAGCTGTCCCGAGGAGGTGGAAGCCCTCATCGCAAAGTACGGGGCCGAAACTCGTAATAACGAAAAAACCGAATGGATTCGATCCAAGCCAGCAACACCCCAAACGGAAAAAACAAATAACGGTATATAGTTCATTCAGAAACCCTGAATTCAGAACTGAAACAGAATTTTTTCTGGTGCACACCTCTAGTCTGCTTTCCCGTGTGTAGTGGGCACTAGCTTAGAAATACTGCCATCTATTGGAAGGTGATTTCTCTAGAGGTTCTGGTTGCTTGACAGTGGACTTTAAGGGAGGAGACAAAGCAGAGATCCTGTGAGAGGATGAGCTGAGGGTTTTTCAGAGGACATGCAAAGTAAACCATGGACCAGTTAAGAAAGGTGGCTGGCAAAAGAATGGCTGGCCACCTTCTAGTGTCATAGAATCACAGAGTTAGAAGGGGCCATACAGACCATCTAGTCCAACCCCCTGCCCAGTGCAGGATCAGCCTAAAACATTCCTGACAAATATTCATCCAGCCTCTTCTTGAAAACTGTCAGTGAAGGGGAGCTCACCACCTCCCTAGGCAGCTGATTCCACTTTTGAACTACTCTGACCATGAAAAAGTTCTTCCTAATATCCAGCTGATACCTTTGTACATGTAATTTAAGCCCATTGTTTTGGGTCCTACCGTCTGCTGCCAACTGGAACAGCTCCCTGCCCTCCTCCAAATGACAGCCTTTCAAATACTTAAAGAGAGCAATCATGTCCCCCGTCATTCTCCTCTTCTCCAAACTAAACATTCCCAAGGCCCTCAGCCTTTCCTCGTAGGGCTCAGTCTCCAAACCCCTGATCATCCTCGTCGCTCTCCTCTGCACCCTCTTGATTTTGTCTGCATCCTTTTTGAAGTGAGGCCTCCAGAACTGCACACAATACTCCATGTGCGGCCTGACCAAGGCAGTATAGAGAGGGGCTATGACCTCCTGCTATTTTGACGTTATGGCCCCTTTGATACAACCCAAGACTGAATTAGCCTTTCTTGCCACCGCATCACACTGACTGCTCATATTTAGTTTACGGTCCACTCTTACCCCAAGATCCCTTTCACATATACTACTGCCCAGAAGTGTATCCCCCATCCAGTATTTGTGCTTCCTATTTTTGTGGCCCAGATGTAATACTGTGCACTTGTCTTTGTTGAATTGCATCCTATTCACAGCTGCCCACTTCTTCAGAGTATTCAGGTCTTGTTGAATTTTAATTCTATCTTCTTGGGTGTTTGCCACTTGTCCCAATTTGGTATCATCAGCAAATTTAATGAGCAGCCCTTCCACTCCTTCATCCAGATCATTGATAAAAATATTGAAAAGTACCAGGCCCAAAACCAAGCCCTGCGGCACCCCACTGGACACCTCCCTCCAATCTGATGAAACGCCGTTAACCACCACTCTTTGAGTGCGGTCCTCTAACCAGTTCCCTATCCACTGAACTGTCCTATAGTCCAGTCCACAGTCTTCCAGTTTGTCCATCAGAATGTCATGGGGGACCTTATCAAAAGCTTTACTGAAATCCAGATAAATCACATCAACAGAGTTCCCCCAATCCAGTCGGACTTTTATAGATGGGGCATCTCCTTTAGTGAGGGAAACTTGTTCCCTAGAGCCTGTAAAAAAAGGGGACCACTTCTAACATATTGCCTCAACTTTGACTCTGCTAGGACATTTTCTATTTGGCCTCATCCTGAGAAAACACGTAAACTTTTCAGGAGTTTGTGAGGAGAACCCAACGATTAAGGAGACGTTTTCCCCCTAATGCTGCATTCAGGGTTACTCAGGGCCAAGCTACAAGTGACAAATGACACTTGAATGGCAAGTGTATTTCTCCCTGTTCACTTGCTCTCCACTCAATCCACTTGCCAGGCAAGTGTCTTTCGTCATGTGTAGCTTGGCCCTCAGTATATTGTTTTGTTATTGTTAATACCAGGGCTCAATTTGAGGGGGAATGCGCCGGAATGCAGTTCCGGCAGTTCCCCAAAGAGGTCACATGACAGGTGGCCCCGCCCACCTGACTCTCAGCCATTTGGGGCCCATTTCGGCCATTTTCAGCCCCCTTTTGCCATTTTGGGTCCAAAACAGCCAGAATAGGTGATTTCAGGGGTGTGGCATATGCAAATCAATTATGCTAATGACACACTTCCGGTGATGGCAAGGGGTGTGGCATATGCTAATGAGTTATGCTAATGAGTTCCTCCAGCTCTTTTTCTACGAAATGACCCCTAATTAACACTGTTTGAGCATCTCTCCCCGCACCCCCGTTCTGTACTCTTTTCTCCCCACCTAACATTTGTTTAAATGTCAGTTCAGGTTTGAATGGGGCAACAACTACTCTGAGACCATCCGACTTGCAATGCAGCTGTTTTTAAAGCTGAAAGCGTTACAGCTGGGGGAAGTACAGTTTCATTCTGAAAGTGGAGAAACCATAAAAGAAACTTGAACTTTCAAATCAAACCAGAGTTGTCATGAAATTCAGTAACATCCCTACATTGTCACCTGTTCTACAGTAATCACCATTGGGGTGTGACCACAAGAGAGAGGGCAGGAAACATACCAGCCACCCCTTTCAATTGTGCATGGGCCCAGCTGCTATTGAGGGGTCCCACCGGGTCACTACTGTGAAAGGCATCCTTGGATGTATGGTTGGATATTGTGCTCTTGATGTGCTTAGCAATCAATCACAACTGGGGTTTTCTGTGTGGACAAGCCAGTCCACCTGCAAATGATGGCTACAGTGCCACAATAGCACGCTATCCAATAATGTCCCTCTCCATCATGCCTGGATCCAGCTCTGCTGCAAGTTCATTGTATTTTTGATCAGAATGCTAGGAAATACAAGCAGAGGACCCACAATGACTTGTTTCCCCTTCCCCAGTATTTCGTGTTTTTCTTCCCGAAAGCTCCCACAGCCTCTTTCCTTTTTCGTCCTCCTTCTCTCCTTCTTAGCCACCAGCCAATCTACCTTTAACTGTTCCCCATCTTCAGCTTTTCCTACCACCACCACCCAGCACCCTCTGTCTGGGAAACCTATGGCTGAGTTGGGCAGTGCTGGCTGCCAGGCCCAGTTGCATGGTGTGTAACCCACAAGGACCAGTATGGGGCACCTTGCTTCCCCCGTCCCCACATTCTTTCCTCTTTTCCTCCTCGCAACCTCCGTATCCCCACCTTTCCCCCTTTTCTTCGCTCCTTTCTACCTACCCCCATATACTGTCAGGTCTGTTGCCCACTGTCCCTCCATATTGTTATTTAGCTTATGGTATGTTGCAATAGCCTCTTGCACCTGCTTCCCTTGTTGCCTTCCAGATTCCGAGACAGGAGAGCTCTTATCTCGGATGGCTCACCGCAGCGGCCTTGGGACAGCTCCTTCCATCCCACTACTGATTGTGTTCGGCTGGGAGAGCCAGAGAGGTGGGGGAACATGTGAACGGGTTGATATAATGTATCCTGTGCTCACTGCGTCATTCTTAACAAGAGACCTGTGTACAGCCAGACGCCTTTAATCGCTTCTGTGTAACCTATGGACATATGTATTGAGAAGCCTGTGATATCTCAATAAAGACCCAATTACTCAAGAGAGCTTGGATTTCTTGCTGCAAGGGTTGGGAGTCACTAACACATACCTTTTATCTTTTGCAATGTATATTATTTATTTACTTCATTATTTATTATTTGGTTACTCCATACCTCATATTTTTCCACAATGGAGACTATATCACATTAGCCTTTGTGGGGTGGCTGGGTGAATAATGAAACTTGCATTGTATCACATCATCAAGTGGTTGCTGCTGGGTCTGGCCCTGATGGGGCCTGCCCCATCCCCCTGCCTTTTACTGACAGAAACCAAAGCTGGAAAGCTGGCAATAGTGCTGTGGTTGCCTAGCAACAGCCATCCAGGGCATTTGTTTCTTAAAGCTACGGGAACTGCTTCTGTTATTGTTTCATTATTTTTTTAATTTTAAAAATAGATTTCAAATTTTTTAAATTAAAAAAAAGATTTCAGATTTTTTTTGCAAACCTGGGGCTTCTTTCAGGTTTGTATAAAGATCTGTCTTGTTCATTCATGGCTCCAATCCTTAGATTTAAGTATCCTCAGATTGGACTTGGTTGAGAATTAGATATATTGATTGACAAGTATCACGTCTAGAGAGGCTGCCTGGGGAATAGGGTTGCTGATTCTGGGTTGGGAAATTCCCAAAGATTGGGGGTGGAGCCTAGGGAGGGTGGAGTTTAGGGAGAGAAGGGACCTCAGTCCAACACACACACACACACACCCATGTCTTGCTTTCTCTCTGCCTCTTTAAAAGGGACCAGGCGAGAGGTAGCTGATGCTTGGGCTCCAACCTCACTAATGGAGAGCCTGACACTTACTCTTGTACGTAGCTTTCCACAGGTGGAACAATAAGTGGGGAGAAGTTTGATGGAACCCAAGCCTTATCATAACAGAGTCTAATGGCTCACTACCCAGTGCGATAAAGTCTGCGAGGACGTTATGAAATCTTTTGCGACATCCAAAGTAACATACAAAGAGTGATTTGAATTTGCTTTTTTTAATGTTTATTTGAAAAGAAAAATACAAATAGCAAAAAAAAATGCATAGAAATGTATACAAAATATTAAATTTGAACTACAACAGAAAAGTATATGTAGAATGTGTGGCAACATAACTAACTGATGGAATGTTTCTCCTCTCCCTCTCCTTTTATCCAGGGCTCATTTGGAGGAGAAACACACTGGAACTCCATTCTGGTAGTTCCCCCAACAGTCAGGTGGCCCTGCCTACCGGACTTTGAAAAATTTTGGGCCGTTTAGGCCTCGATTGGGGCTGAAACAGCCCAGATAGGGGCTGAAATGGCCTGGATCGGTGCCAGGTGGGAGAATGCTCCCCTGCCAGGCACCAACCTGATCCCGGCCGTTTAGGCCCTGATCCGGGCCAAAATGGGCCCAAAACAGCTGTTTTTGCCCGTTTTTGGCCCGTTTCGGCTAGGATCAGGCCCAAAACCATCTGGATCAGGTTGGTGCCAGGTGGGGGAAGCTTCCCCCGCCCAGCACCGACCCAGTTCTGTCCATTTCAGTCCTGATCTGGGCCCAAAATGGCAATTTTTGACCATTTTGGCCCCCTTTTCCACTGGGATCAGGGCCGGAATGGCTGGGATCGGGTTGGTGCTGGGAGAGAGAACCCTCCCCTGAATGGCACTTACTTGGTCTGGGCTGTTTCAGCCCTGATCCCGGCCCAAATGGGCCCCAAATGGCCATTTTTGGCCATTTGGCGCCCATTTCGACCAGGATTAGGGCCAAAACCACCAGGATTGGGTCGGTGCCTGGTGGGGAGCCCTTTCCCTGTGCATCACCAACCCGATCTGGGCCATTTGGGGCCTGATCCAGGCCAAAACCTGCCCAAAATGGCCTTTTTGAGCCATTTTGGGCCCCTTTCAGCCTGGATCGGGGCCAAAATGGCCCTGATCAGGCTACTGCCAGGTGGGGGAACACTCCCCCCTCTGGCAGCAGCGAATCCCGCCATTTCGGCCTGGTCAAGGGGCGTGCCATATGCTAATGAGTGATGCTAATGAGTTCCTGCAGCTCTTTTTCTACGAAATAACCCCTGCTTATAGCTAAAATTTCATATCAATACTCTTTAATCAGTCATCTATTTTATATTCAACATTTTAAAGTCTCTATTTTATAATTAATCTATTTCCATATTTACTGCTCTTAATTTTTCTTAACTTTGAGCTACATAATCAAAGAAATATTTCAATTTTTCTGGAATTCCAGTATTGGTCTGTTACACGCATAAGAGTGATTTGGATTTGCAAATACCATTTGTTCTTTGTAAATAATACAGTAAAGAGAAGAAGCTAGGAAGAACCTCTCTCGTTGGTGGCAAAAGAAGTACTGGCAAACGGAACACTTAAGCTGTGTTCATCCACAAAGGAGAACACTGAGAGCGGAACTACAAGTGACAAAAGGCACAGGTTGGACACTTGTCAGCTTCCCTCAAGTTTTGATGGGAAATGTAGGCGTCCTGGTCTTGCAGCTTGGCTCTCCGACTGCTGTCCAATGGACTTTTCAACTGTCACTTGTCCAACATTCCACCAAGCTGCCTACATTTCCCATCAAAACTTGAGGGAAGCTGACAAGTGTCCAACCTGTGCCTTTTGTCACTTGTAGTTCCGCTCTCAGACATCCACATGGATTGACTTAACTAGACCGAATAACTAAAATAGACAGAATATCGTCTTTCTGAGAGCAAGAGTCCAGTAGCACCTATAAGACTAACAAAATTAGTGGCGGGGTATATGAGCTTTCGTGAGTCCTGATCCAAGCCTTTATCTTGTTATGGTTGTTGTCTTTTTACTTATTTACTTTACTTATTTTATACTTGAGGCCTTTGGGACTGCTTAGTCTTCTAGTCCTCAATGCTGGTAATGCATGGATTCAGGGTCTATTATGGCCTATTATGAGGGGATTATAGGCGTGCAGGAACCATACAGTAGGCTTGAGGTACACAACAACAACAAAACAGGTTTATTTCAGTGTTAACAGTGTATTGTAACTTCTTCCCAATTCAGCCAGCTGTCAGATAGGCTTTCAGCCTATCTGCCATGTATCATGCCTCATATGTGTTTTACTTCAGTGCCTCTGAGTGAGTGCAGAGGGAACCAGAGTTGTGTAGCCCTGTTGCTCACTGCTTATCTTCCAGGCATGGTGTTTTGGTTACCAGTTCCTGCAGAAGCCTGAAAATGTGACCTTGGAGTTTCTACAGAGACTGAACTGAGCTCCTCTTCTCCTCCCTCCCTTCTTCCCAGGTGATGCGCGCCAAAACTCCTAACTTTCTCTTCATCCTACGGTAGGGAGGAGACACTGACCTATAACTGATCTGACTTTCCCACCTTTAGGCATTCCAGTCAATTCCTTTGTTATAGTATCTTGAAACTGGTATTTACTCTAAATAAACATTTTCAACTCATACACTGCAGTGATGCAGTAAAGCATTTGGGAGAAGTACCTGGCAAGACCTGACACCAGCTGGATCTAGGGGTGTTACATAAGAGTTAAATAAATTTAAGAGTTACATAAATTAGCACCACAGTAATCAAACCACTTGACACTTTTAAACTGTTTTTCAGAGAACAGCACCCAAACTCCTGTTTGTCAAAATCAGTCGCTAAACCCCAAGTGGGCTCCCCTGACTAGCCCAGAAAACCTCCTAACCATGTTTCGGTTGACAGTTCCACTCTCTGCTCCATAGCTGCATTCCTTGTGAATGTGATTGGTCAGGAGGCGGAACCAATCTCTTGTCCATCACTCTTTCCTTCTGCACTCTCTAAAACCCACAATTCACTCCACTCTTTAGGGTACAGCTACCATCCAATCACAGCACGCTTTTCTCACCCATCCAGCCCTGCCTCCTTTTTCTTTTGGGTGGTGGAGAGTGCCGTCAAGTCATACCTGACTTATGGCGACCCCTGGTGGGGTTTTCGTGGCAAGAGGCTATCAGAGGTGGTTTGCCATGGCCTGCCTTTGCAGCCCTGGTCTTTGTTGAAGGTCTCCCATCCAAGTACTAACCAAGGCCAACCCTGCTTAGCTTCTGAGATCTGACGAGATCACGCTCGCCTGGACTATCCAGGTCAGAGCCCTTCTTTTAGAGGCCTGCATTTTAAACCATAGCAAACATAAAATCCAACATTAATTCGCAAAAATAAAATGCATAAAATATTTACGTGGCAAAACACGACAATTATTAAAGCTGGGCCCAAAACCTATCAAAACATATATTTGTATGTTTGAATTTTGTATATGCTGTTTATCTGGAAAAAAACCCATATTTTTTAAATATTATATGATTTTTATACTCTGATAGCCCTTGTAATGCACAGTTCTGTAATCTTTTCTTTTTAAATCTTTGTTCCCCTTTCCCCCTTTTTTGTACTCCTTTATCTGCTTTAAAAATAAAAAATAGATTATAAAAAAAGAAACAAAACAACTGGACCACCATAAACCAGTAGGAAGGTAGTAGAGCAGCCCGAATCACAGAGAAAACATGATGGGCGGTTGGAGCATGGGAGCTGGTGTGAATGTGTGAGAGAAAATAACAAACTTACACATAGCTTAGGTATAGAAAAGAAATAAGAGTTCTTTATTATTGGAACTCCATACTCTGATAGGAAAGAGGTGAGAAAGATTCCAATCTACTTATCTAGTCTAGCATTTATTACTGGAAGAAAAGAGAGACTTGTTCTTGAGGAGGGCAGAACTGAATTGTCAGAATACCAGGGGTATGCCAGGTCAGACCCAAGGTCCATCTGCCAGTGGGTTCCCAAGACCCTTTAAGCTTCTGTGATTTACCAAAGCTGACTGACCTCTCTCTGAATAGGGTCCTTCTCTAAAGCTATTTGAGCTTCACGATGTGGCCAAGGCTATGTTCTCTTGTAGGGAACTCCCAAAGCTAACTGTGCTATGAAATATTTCCTGTCATAGAATCATAGGGTTGGAAGGTGCCTCCAGGGTCATCTAGTCCAACCCCTTGAACAATGCAGGAAATTCACAATTACCTCCCCTTCCCCCCACACTCCCAGTGACCATTGCTTCATGCCCAGAAGATGGCAAAACACTATCAGGATCCTTAGCCAAACTGGCCTGGGGAAAGGTGGCGATTGAGCATCTAAGAAGGGGCCACAAGAACTAAGCGCTGAGGTAACCCTTCCTGCCCTCCCTCTCATGATCTGCCCAGGTCCACAGAATCAACATTGCTGTCAGGTGGCCATCTAGCCTCTGCTTAAAAACCTACAAAGAAGAAGAGCCCACCCCCTCCCGAGGAAGCCTGTTCCACTGAGGGACCACTCTAACTGTCAGGAAGTTCTTCTTAATGTTTAGTCAAAAATTCTTTTCAACCCATTGGTTCTGGTCTTACCTTCTGGGGCAATGGAAAAAACTCCCCGCCATCCCCTATATGACAGCCCTTCAAGCTCTTCCTGTAACTTTCTGTTCTGGAAGCCATGACTTGGAGGTCCTGTGTGGACTTGTTTTTTATTGTTTATATTGTATTTTATAGTATTTTATTGTTGTTTTATTTGTGTATTATTGATGTTTTTGACATTGTAACCCACACTGAGCCTGCTTGTAGGGAGGGTGGGATATAAATTCAATACATCAAATCAAGGATGCACATGGATGGCAGGACAAGTCCTGCATCCATGGTGCTAGATGGAGAGAAGAGACAGTTGGGTGACAAAGTGAAGAAGAGAAGGATATCATGAGGAGGAAGTACTGAGATTAGCAATCTACACATCAAAGGACAGTTCAGGACAGGAAGGAGTAAACAGATGACCTGACCCCCCCCTCTTCCTCCCCCATCCATCCATCCATCCATCCATCCATCCATCCATCCATCCATCGCCCCTGTATATTTTGCCACCAAAAGAGTAACAGAATCATTTGTATCCGATAATAATCTGTGCTCTCATATTAGGTGGTTCCATATTTTTAAGTAGAGGGATGACTAAACAAGCCCTCAACTCATTAAAGATGGGACACTCTATGATAATATGTTCAATGGTTTCTAAGAGCTAGGAGCCATTGGTGGGCCTTAATTAATTTATCTTCTCTTCCTTTAAAGCCATCTACGCTTGGGTTCATCACGGATTCCGCTTGCAGTGAATTCCACCTTTGAACCATTCGCCAAACAGAGAAATACTTCTTTTTATCCAGTGTGCACACACCCCTTTGAGCCAGATTGAAGTAGGTTTATTTTTTTCTCTGGTTTAAAGTGGAAATCCCCAGGAATGCCACAGATGCTTGGAATGGGCAAGAGATCATATGGTTGTTCCACTTTGACTTGGAGGTCTCCTGTTTTTCCTACTAGGAAACCCCTTCATTGTGGAAGCAGCCTCACTTTCCCCTCTGTCCATCTTGGGCCGACTCTTAGCCAGCAAAGCTGAGTGGGGCCTGGGGTAATCTCCTAATGCTTTTTCACAGCGAAGCGGATGCTGAGGTGCAATACCTCAGCTCACGCTACAGAAACTGGTGCAGCTTTTGGCCGGCCCCCTTTCTAAAGTACGTTCCAGTCGAGTGTTACAGGCTACAGGAAATCCTCTCTCTGATGTGAGCAAGTCCTTTCTGGTGTGGTTTGGCTGAAAGGAAGCCTGTGTGGGGCACAGCAGAAGTGATGCGAGTCAGTGTGGTGGCATTTCCAGCTATCTTTTCACTACCGCCCAGTTTGGCATTTCTCTTAAAATGACCCTCATTTATTTTTCATGTGCAGGAATCCAAACACCTCAAAGAGGCCCAGATTTTAATATTTAGGGGGCTGTCATTTGGACAGAGGTCTGTATGAGCTGCCTACTTCATGATGCCCAATTTTCGTTTTAAAGACCAACCAGTATGTCATGTGGGAAGGCATGTTTGGGGTACCTGTCAACTGCACTTTTATATATACAGGGGGGAATTACAGCAGTGGGCCAACAACTGATAAGTCAAAATTTGTTTTGCTTTTCATTTTCGGTATTCCAAAGCATCAAGGCACAAAATGTGCAATTCTAGGGGTGGGGGGAAAGGGCAGTTCCAAAAGAACATTTGTACAGCTCAAACATTTCAGGCAAAAGTTGACTCATGTTAGAAAAAGTGACTGTTAATAAGACAAGTAAAAGGAGTCATTCAGCCTCCACTGCAGACTGCACAGGTGTGTTGGAGAAGAATTACAATCTCACACTACTTCACAATGCCCCATTTTCCCTTTTAAAAGCCCTGCACAGAGAAACTAGGTAAAGATGACCATTTGAGGCACTATTCTATATTCAGAACTTCCGGCCATTCAAAGAAAGAATACATAATTTCAATATTCAAGGAAACTCTTGGTGGGGGGGGGGGAATCGTTTCTTAGAAAACTGAAAGTGGTTTGAGAGATACCACAGTGCGATCACATACATCTTTTGTTCTGTTGATGCCTCTGATAAAAACAGGTATTTGAGCCAGAGGTTACAGCACAGATGTAGGGCCAAGCTACACATGACGAATGACACTTGAACGGCAAGTGGATTGAGTGGAGGGCAAGTGAACAGGGAGAAATACACTTGCTGTTCAAGTGTCATTCGTCACTTGTAGCTTGGCCCGTAGATAACATGTCAATATTAGGTATAAACAGGGCTTTTTTTCAGCAGGAACGCAGTGGAACGGAGTTCCAGCACCTCTTGAAAATGGCCACATGGCCGGCGGCCCTGCCCCCTGATCTCCTGATCTCCAGACAGAGGGGAGTTTAGATTGCAACAGTATGCCATTTGTGTGCGCACACAGCCAACAACTGCATGGGATGGAGACAATTGTCTCCTAATCTCATTCCAAGATCAACCCAGTGAATTAGGTGGGTGTGAGTCTGCATTCGAAAGCAAAGCAGAAGCACAAGAGTAAATGGTGAAGCCAGTCTTAAACAGGAAGGAATATTAGGAATATTTAGGCCCTTGTGAAACATGGCACAGTACCAACCATCCTTTCTTAATGTCCTATATAAACTGACCTAGGAGTATGTCCATCGAACAGCAGGGCTTTGTTCCATGCAGAAGATCGGCCTGCAAACCTCCCAATCATGCCATTAACATGATGCAAAAGCTCTTCCAACCCTCCCTAGGGGGGCAGGAAAATATGGTTTGCTCAAGCACAATGTAACAGCCACCTTTTAATCAGCAAAGCAATAGCTTCCCAGGACAATAGAGAACGACAATTTCTTTGACAGACACAAAGCATAAGTAAACAGATCATTTTTATCACTGATATTTTTATTTTACAACATACCACTATAATTAAGACTCAGCCTCCTCATAAAAGTTTTGCAAAAATCTGATGATTTTTATTACCCCTTACAAAAAGTTCACCTATTTATCTACATTGCCCTCTCTTGCTCTCACTTGGCTTCAGTTGCCCTCAGTCACACCATCAATATAGACAATTCTGATTGGCTGGGTCACATGGTCGATGCCATCCAACTCACTGCCTGATCCCTGATTGGCCGGCATCACCCTGTTCTAATCCAGGAAGGATTACCTTCACTTTCAATTACCCTTATTTGCTCTCAGTGACTTTGTTACATAGCCAAATATTGTATCACTGTCATTCTGTGTCATATTTAATGTCCTAAAACAAGGACACTAGTATAGAATGAGCTTGCATGTAGAAGCGAGTGTGTAAAACTACGGCTAAATATAATCTATACAATTGTCTTTGGAATACCAGGAAAAAATAAAAGAAAATAAATAAGGCGTGAGCAACACGTGCCGAAAGCAGAATTGCATGCTAGGCTCCAGATTTCATCACACGGCATTGCCTAGCGAGCTGGTTGCTGATCCCACAAACTGGCACTCATTGTCCAAAATTAGCTTCATCAAATGAGGAATGGCCTCCAGCACCGTGGCCTCATTAACTGAGCCACACAGGGAAAAGTTATGGAACTGTGCAGGGTGCCTTCTTCCAGAAGAGGTCAGTCAATGGCACTGTTCCGGAGCCAGTGTAGCTTTTCGCCACTGTTTCAGAGCCAGTGTAGCTTTGCGCCACTATTTCAGAGCCAGTGTAGCTTTTCAGAGACTTTCAATGCCATCCAGGGCTTTTTTTCTGGGAAAAGAGGTGGGGGAACTCAGTGGGTTGAAAGCACAAGGGGCAACTCCCTGCAGGAGGTGGTGCCCCTGGTACCACATGCGCATGCACAAAGTGCGCGCACATTCCTGGGACTGCACAATGACATCCCTTTAGGTCAGCTGGAACAAGGAGGGAGTGTTTTAAAGTTTAAATCGCCCTCATTGAAAATGGTCACAGGGCCGGTGTCCCTGCCCCCTGATCTCCAGACAGAGGGGAGTTTAGATCGCCCTCTGCACTGTTGGCACAGAGGGCGATCTAAACTCCCCTCTGTCTGGAGATCAGGGGTGGGGCCACTGGCCATGTGACCATTTTCAAGAGGTGCCGGAACTCCGTTCCGCCGCGTTCCAGCTGAAAAAAAGCCCTGATGCCATCTTCAGTAGACTTACACCATTGAAGTCAATAAGCTTAAAAGGGTGTAACTCTGCTTAGGATGGCAGTCTTACAGGCGGTCCTATACTCATTCCTTTGTTTCAAGATCCCACCCAACTGGTTTGGCCGGCTTTTCAGGTTGGAAAAGCCAGAGGTGGCCCCTAGAACAGCGGCCAACACAGCTACAACACATATGGATATACACGTTTGGGAGCGATTGTTGTCAGTGGACATAATAAGTAACAAATGATTTGCTTTGGGGGGGAATGTTGTGGTTTGTGAAAGTTTGAGAGCTTATCCATGTAAGCACTCGCACAGCTCTTTGGAAAAAGAGAAAAGAAAAAGTGCAAGAATACTCATTCCCCCAAAGCCACGTCCTATCATTTTATATTATTTTTCACTATGGACAGCAAGTGCATTCCCTGTCCTACCTCTTAGTAGGAGTAAACAGGCCTCTCTCCCCTCTGTCAGCAAATGTCCTCCTCTCCTTCCTTATAATTATCAAGTTGCCAAAGTAGAATTACAGTGAAGGCCCACCGCCATTCCCGTGGCTCCCTGGGAAACTGCTGTCTGCTCGTAGTCCGAGCCTCCTTCAAATCATGAAGGTGCCGAAGTATGTCCACGTCCCGTCCTTGACTCTCACCAGCTGTATCTCTGAGACCTTGACATAGACTTCCTCCTTCTCCTCCAGCTGCACCGTCCCAGCCAGGAAGCTGTTCTTCCGCCAGACGTCAGTGCTGCAGTAGGGAATCATGCTGGTCAGAAGCGGAATCTCCTTTGGATACCGAGGAGTCCTCTTGTAAACGCGGTGGGTGACAAACGTGCTCTTCTGCTGCACGGCTGAGCAGCTTGCGTGCTCCAAGGTTACCTTGGAATAGATGTAGTAGTGTCCAGGCTTCCTGCAGATAAGGGAGCCCTCCTTGTAGTCCATCTCCTGGAGGAAGGACACGCCGTGTCTGTACTCCCACTGCAGAGTGTCGTTTCCAGTCGCAGTAAAGGAAGCACCTAGAAGACACAGCCACCTTCCTCTTCAGCATTGTCTGAAGCAGGGCAGGACTTGGTTGGGGAAAGGCAGGGAGTTTACTGCTCTCACCAGAGGAACTGAAACGGACACCGGGGCTGTTGGCTGAGGCTACTACAGCTGTGGCCATCATTGCTGTGGCCAAGCACAGCAGGACCACTTTGCAGTTTCCTCCAGGGCTCTTGAAACAGCCCAGCACACGATCGCTCCACACGCTCCTTGCCGCAGCTGCTTGATGTCAGAGATGCCTCAGCTGGGACCTATTTTTCAGAAAGGGGGTGTATTCCTGTTGCCCTTTCCCACATAGGGATCCCACTCCTCCAGTGGGGGTGGAAGATTTCCCACTTTCACCTTCTGCCCCCCCGCCCCCGCTTACCTGGCAGAGGAAGGCAGGGGAATGGCCCTCACAGGCGTGCTCCCAGGACGGTGCGGCGACATCATTGACGTCATCATGCCATCCTGGGAACATTCCCGTGCTGTGCTGCAGGCCGATTTGGGCCCCAAACGGGCCAAACTGAGCCTGTTTGAGGCCCAAATTGGCCTGCTGTGAAGCAGGTGTGCCCCCTGCAGCTGCACGGTGACGTCACTGGAAGTGACGTCATCATGCAGTCACAAGACTGCAAGAAGGAGGTGAGGGCAAGGTCTCCCCCACTCTCGCCAGGAGGGTAAGGGGATCTGTAACCCTATTCCCAATCCAGGGGCTAGCTTCTGGGAAAGGAAGAAGCAACATGACAGACAGATTCGTTCTCTTCTTCCACCATCAAGAAACTCCAGCAGCGGTGGGGAGAGAGAATATTTTGCTAGCACTTCGTCCTGACCAGTTTGGGGCTTTGGAACAGCTACTTGGAGCGGAGGCCATCTCTGCCTAAAGCTCTGCTGGGCGCCCTCAGCAATGTCAGTGAGTTCAACCTCACTTTTCCGGGCAGAGTGAGGTTTAGCACCTTGACACCAATTGTTTATGGTAACAGAGATATTTAATGAGGAAGCTTACATGACTGGAGAGAGGGCAATTGCGTGCTAACGACAAAGCTGGTGGGAGGAGGACACAGTGCTCTCGCTTCTGAGAAGAAGACAGTAACGGCCTCAGAAGAGCATTTTGGGGACATGCGAGGAAATGACACACAGGGCCTGATGCGAGTCAGGACATGAATGCTCAACAAGACTCGTCAAATGTTAGAACGGGGACTAAACTTTTGAAAACCTTTTAAAATAGGGTGGCCAGGTCCCCTTAGCCTCCCAACAGAGTGGGGCGGGGGGGGCAGCACTTATCTGTATCTTCTTCTTGCGCTCATGTTTTGCACGAGCATGCTCCGGGCCCGGCATGATGGCATCACTTTCGGGAGTGACGTCTTTGTGCAGTCCCCAGAAGAGCATCTGGGCTTTGCACTGGGCCAATTTCGGCCCCCAAACTGGCCCAGCACAAAGCCCAGGAGCACTCCCGGGCCCTGCGCGATGATGTTACTCCTGGGAGTGATGTCATCACACCATACCAGGAGTGTACACTGGGAGGCCAGTTTGCATACTCCCCCCTGCCTCTGGCCAGGTGCGTGATGGCGGGGGGAGGAGGCTGGAAGTGGGAAATCCCCTGCCCCCACTGGAGGAATGGCAACTCAGGCTGTTTTCCCATGTCTTAAAAACAACACCCCACTCACGGAACATTGGCGGCTCCTTTTGTGCAATTTCTGATGTCACCATTACCAAAACAGAGGCAGGCAGTTATGATTCCATTTGTCAGAAATGGTGCTAAAGGAGCCACCAGCGTTCCGTGAGTGGGGCGCTATTTTTAAGACATGGAGAAAGCCGCTATTTTAAAATGTCCTTGTTGGCATCCGTGGTTCCAAACAGTGTAAGGGGGAAGTAGGGGCATCATGCTTCCCTTCCAAGTTTCCTTCACACAGAAAACTAGTGGGTCAATAGAATTGTTCTAGACTGGCTTTCTAGTTTTCTATAAGCGTGGAATTGTTTACACAGAGGACAGCACCCAGTCCTGTAAAGGACATGTGCGTTCTGGCCTCAAGCTTCTCACCTCAATGTGAACTAGACATGGGTGTGCTGATTCCAGGCTTAGGTTTGGGCTTAACGGGGATGCTTTCTTACCTGTCAGGTGAGCTCCAGGCTTTTCAGAATGAGGCTTGTGATCTGTTAAAGCAAATCCGACAACAATGAGTTTTCCTAGATGCTCCCTTGTCCACACGCATCTTCAAGCAACACAGATAACAACAACAACATTTGATTTATATACCGCCCTTCAGGACAACTTAATGTCTGCCCTGAGTGGTTTACAAAGTGTGTTATTATTATCCTCACAACAATCACCCTGTGAGGTGGGTGAGGCTGAGAGAGCTCTGAGAGAGCTGTGACTGACCCAAGGTCACCCAGCTGGCTTCAAGTGGAGGAGCGAGGAATCAAACCTGAGTCCCTCTGCTCTTTAACTTCTACACCAAACTGGCTCTTCAATTGCAACTGAACTTTTGGTGGTAAACCACCATTGTCAGTGCTGTTCATATGCTGCGGTTCTTTGGGAGCATGAAAATGTGGCAGTGGGTGAAGAATTTGGCTTTGTCTCAGATTCAGTTTTTAAATATGAGTTTCTAGTCCTCAGGGCAGAGGCCCCCAACCTTTTTGAGCCTGCAGGTACATTTGGAATTCTAACACAGTGTGGTGTGCATGCCACAAAATGGCTGCCACAGCTTACCTTCAGTCACACACTGGCCCCACCCACTTTCCCAAAAAACTGGGCAGGCACTAGGAAAGGTGGCAGCGGGCATAATTGCGCCCACTGGGGACCCCTGCCTTAGGGCTACAAATATGAACCTGAGAGTGCTGGCTGAAAACTCAGAAACTAGCAAGTTTCTGGTTTCTGGGGGAGGGGATAGTTCAGGGGCAGCTCTGCTAGGAAGCTTCAGTGTCAGGGCCCCGAAACCTGGAGGGGCCCTGAAGTAGCTTTTTTAAAAATGAGTAAATTTGTCAACAAAATTGATAGTTTTTTAAAGTATTTGTTATTAAAATAAGGCTATTTTAGTGACAGAATCATAAGCCAATGGGTTGAAGTACTTAATATTGACCTTAGAATATGCTCTAATACCCATTTCTTATGACCTCAAAATGTCCCTGTAATTGGTCAAATTTCAAAATTTTCTTGGGGGCTTGCAACCCCCAAACCCCCAGCTGTACGGGCTTGCTGAGCTCACCAGAATCTATTCATAGCCTACATTTGGGCAGCTGGGTCCCTGAATCCTTTGTCGATGCACGGCTTATATAGCCCCTCCTGACCACCCTGTTCTCCCCCATTTGGGCCTCAAGGTCCTTGCAGAGGCAGCAAAGCCCTTTGGACCTTGTTGAGAAGGGGGCCCCATAACAGTTCAAGCTTCAGGGTCCCAAAAATGTAAGTCTGCCACTTAGGGTTGCCAGCTCCAAGTTGGGAAATTCCTGGAGATCTGGGGGGTGAAACGTGGAGAAACCTGGAGAAAGTGGGGTTTGGGGAGGGAAAGGACCTTGGCATGGCATAATTCCATAGAGTCCACCCCCCAAAGTAGCCATTTTCTCCAGGTGAATTGATCTCTATGGCCTGGAGACCAGTTGTAATTCCGGGAGATCTCCAGCCACTACCTGGAGGCTGGCAACCCTACCGCCACCGGAGTGGTGGACGTTGTGCTTTCCTATCACTAAGCCAGGAGAAATCACACAAAATAGAAAACAATAAAAGACAGATTACACAATGTAAGAAAAAAAAATCTACTTTTGTTCATTTTGCATAACGGGTTAGCGAATTGTGCTTTATCACAGGAAGCTGGATTTCCTTGACACAGAATTTCAGTTTCAGGTGCGAAACAGGCACAGAAAGAGGGGAATCCACAGACAGTCTGGAGCCAGACCTGAAATTAGCTGTTCAGAAACCCACCCAAGGACTGAACTGCTAGACTAAAGCAAGACTCTTTGGGAAGAGTTGCAGTGAATTCCCACAAGGGAAGTTAAGATGAGACACTGCAGGATTTCAAAACTGCAAAATTAAAATTAAAATAAACTTTTAAAATTTAAAATTTAAATCAGAAGTTTGTTTTCAAAGAGGTCTAGATCAAGTTCAGCAACTAGCGCACAGACCCTGGGATCGGCTGCAGCAGCTGCAATCCCTTTGGGATTAGTTAGTGGACTGCTCCTAGTGCAAGCAGGGAGTTGTCGTTGATTGTTGTGCTCTTCCCACACACACGTGTCTGGTGCAGCTGGGGGTACTGCCGCCCATTCCTCCACCTTTGCCAGTGGCCGTTATTCCTGAGGATCAGGTGGGACTAAGGCATTTTGGTGCCCCTGATGGAAAGCCACCGTGGCACCCTCTCCCCCTCTCCGTGGCATGGATGCAGTCAGTGGGAATTTCTCCTGCATAAACTTGATTGAAATTATCGGGGTGGGGGGCATAGTATAGCCTGATCTCATCAGATCTTGGAAGCCCGGGGAACCACCGAGGAATTTTCTGCCAAGGAAGGCAATGCCAAGCTACCTCTGCCCCTCACTGGCCTTGAAAGCCCCTTGCCGAGATTGCCAGAAGTCTGTTGCAATTTCACGGCACATAGGCACATACATGAGAGGTCTTGCTCAGCTCCTTTTCAATTCTGTTGCAGGATGAGTGCAGGAGAGCTCCCCAGTGCACTGGCCCACCCAGTTAGCTCTACCCATCTCACCCATATAAGGCCCCTTAACAGAAGGGGCTACTTGTCATCGTGCCTGCTCTGGCATAGGAGAGTGGAAAAAACGGCTGGCACGCTAGACCGTTGTTTTATCTGACGAGAGGGCATGGACTCTAAAGGCCCTGGAATGCCAGGACAGATTCTGTATCTCCTAGACTCAGGTTAAAGTAGAAAGCAAGCCTACCTTGGATAAGCCGGTCATGGGACGCTTCTGCTCCTCTCTAAAGAAAGAAAATTCAAAAGTCAATTCTCAGGAGTAACCAGAAGCGTTTGAAGAAGTATCTGAAGAAGGGAGCCCTGACTCTCAAAAGCTTACACCCTGAAAATCTGGTTGGTCTTGAAAGTACCATGGGGCTGAAGTCCTGCTGTTCTAGGAGTATTTGGTCATTTTTAATCTTAGACCTGTCTTCTTGTGAGTAAACGACGTTGCTCCAGCATCCTATCTATAGCAGGTATGACAGACATGTGGGGTTTTGTCCCTGTTTTACATACCCGCGGTGGGGAAACCAAAAAATCAGCCTCTACATACTTTTCTGGAAAACCAGGAGCATGAACTGCAGAAGGCAGCATGCATTTCAAAAGGTCTTGTGCTGGAGAACTTCCCAGGATGCTGTATTTGAACCCCTAGCCATAGGAGATGCTCCTGGCAACATAGGGCTCAGGGTCTTCAAATCCTCATCGCTTGAAGTCATGCCAGCAGCATCTACGCTCTCAGGTGTACACTAAGGGTGGAAATACACATTATGAAGGACCTGGAGACACTCAAGTGAACCTCATTTCACGTGTGTCTGTCGTCCCTCCCCCCCCTCCAACTTCCCATGCACTCATTTGGACAGTCACACTTCCATTTGCTCCGTGTGAGCACATTCATGAATTTGATATTGTTGATAAGGAAATTCTCTGTTTAAAACTGCCAAATTCCATTTCCCCCACCTTCCTCATCCATTCATTGAAATGCAGGTCTTGATACTTTCTCACACCTTAAAGAAATGCAAATTGGCAAGTCAAAGAAGCCGTCCATCCTCTGCAAAAACAGAGCTGAATTGGAGCTCTGCCCTCCCGACTCTCACTTGCAAATGCAGTCACACCAAGGGAGCTCCCATGAAAGCGGCATCCACGTTTGCTGAGCACAATGCAGCCTATACGTGAATTGAGGACCATGCATAAAATCCTGCACTTGAGTGTCCCCAGGTACTTCATAACATGTATTTCCACTCTGTCTTGCAACAGAAGTCTCCACGTGGGGAACATTTCCTGAGGCTTCCTTTCCCGGTAATCTCTTTGATCCTGGCTTGCTAGGGACATTTGCTGCTGAGCAGATTCCAGAGATTTCACTGGTTAGATAAAAATATGCAGTGAAATCTTCAATACGGTCAACATTTTTTTGTGACACTGAGAGATCTCTGTCTTTTGGTGCTACACCTCTGAAGATGCCAGTCACAGCTGCTGGAGAAACGTCAGGAACTACAATGGCAAGACCACGGCTATACAGCTCAGAAAATCCACAACAACCATCGTTCTCTGGCTGTGAAAGCCTTCGACAATACAACATTTTTTTTTGTTTGGAGTGGACATAATACTGTGTTACCCAGAGGAAGTGTCCATAAGACAGAAAGAAATGGAATTGCTTTCTCAGCTGTACAGAAAGCAGGACAAATTTTCCCCGCTTCAGACGTTTCAGCATCTTCCAGCCAAAAGGAGTCCCAAAGACATTGGCCGTTTCCAGACGGCTTACCGGCCCCCAGAACGTCGCGCCACGTTGCGGAGAAAACTCGCGCGAGAAAACGCAATATTTTGCGTTTTCTCCGAAACGTGGCGCGACGTTCCGGGGGCCAGTAAGCCGTCTGGAAATGGCCATTGTCTTGCCAGGAAGTGTCTGAAATCCTTGGGCTGAGATTGGCTTCTCCTCTTTTCACTGTTCTCCCTCTTGTGCAAGGACAAACCAAAGTTAAGATAAAGATTCATCTTTTATCTCTGTGCCAGTAAACTTCTGCAAGTCAGAAGACACTAGAGTAGGGCCAGTTTTAAAAGGTACCATCTTTTAGTCCCATTATCTTAATTGAAAAGACAACTGGCTTTTCTCTCTAAACCCTTCAGCTGAACTGTTTGGAAGAAAAGCTACATGGCAGGGGGAGTCAACAACTTTTGATAATTAAAGAGACAAACCGTGTCAGAATTCAGAGCAAAAGGTCAACAAAGTGCCGGTATGACAAAGCCCAGTTACATAACTGAAGCCATACATCACTTGTAACGGACACGTTCATTAATAATCCACGAAATTTCCTTAGCCCAAACACTGGTGGTTGTGAGTCCTTTCTTAGGACAAGATCTCACTGTAAGTAATAAATAGATCCAGAAGCACCCTGCGAGGTTGTTTTTGTACACTGGTATAAATCTGCACATGGTTTGCATTTGGCAACTGTTCACTTCTATCATTTCCCTTTCAGTAAATCATCTCGAAGAGGCCATTTATAGCATCCCACAGACCTGTCCATATACCGTAACTTAAAGATTTCATTTTCTTTTCAAAGATCCATATTTGGTTCCATACCGTGCCACATTTAGCTCTAGAGCCGTAAGTGGCAGACCTCTGCAACAAGGATGTAGTGAAGAACCAGCTATATTTCCCTTCTACCTGATGAAGAGAAACTAGTATCTTGAAGATTAACATGATCATATTCCGACAGAAATTATTCCTACGAAACCTATTTGCCTCGCAGTCCTTGGATGCAAGCACCCTCTGATGAGGATAGTGCCAAGAACTGCGACCCCATACCCCTTTCCAAATGGAGTTATCACAGGGAAGGAAGGCATGGGTCAAGCCCTTCTCTACTGTGCCTCATCCCACACAAGGGCCCTTGTAGGTGTTATTTATCATTGTATTTTGATTCTTGAGAGCTGCTTAGGTGACAAGCAGAGTCAAATATAATTACAACACACACACACACACAGCCACTCATTCCAGGCCCTTCCATCCAAGGCTGCTCATTCTCCCGTGCACACACAAAGAAAGAAACCCCCATGGCGACCTTCATGGCTGGCAGGGGTCCTTTCTCCCACTCCCCTGGTATGAACTATGACCTGTGCCGTCGCTTGGTCCAGTTCCTTGCGAAAGCGGATCAGGAAATAAGCTTGGATGGCTAAGCCAGCCAGGGCTAGCAGTACCAGCATCCCCAGGAACAGTTGGCCGTACTGCCGTGTCTTCTGGCTCCTCGGCACAGGTGGTACAAAGGGGACATCCCTTGGTGGCCCCTCCACCACAAACACAGACGGGTACCTGGCTGAGGCTTCCATGGCGCTGTCCTTCAGTGGCCTGGAACTGGGACACTTGGGGCGGTGAGCGTGACGGGAGGTTGAATAAATAGGCCTGCTACTGCTCTGCGGCCCGAGTTTTGTAGCAGATGAGAGTGCTACGCCCACTTCCCTGGAGAGGAAACCACAGGCTTACCCAACTGGCCTGTACACATGAGAGCTCTGCGCTTGCCTGGGTGGGCTGGGACTTCCTCGGGGGAAACCACTCCTCTTGGGCCTTTCCTGGGTGGGCGTACGTGGCTTCCTGGTAGATCTCTAGGCTCCTGTCCTATCTTGCACTCCCACGCATGTGGCGATGAAAAGGAAAACGGGGGGGGGGCATCCTTGCCCCCACTGGGACTTTCACCCACTCGTCTGTTCTCAGAACACTCTAGGTGGAAATGGAGCCCACCACGGTCCATGGGAAGGCAAACATTTTTGACTGGATTGTACAGGGGAGCAGGGGGTCCTTTTCAGTCCCCGCAGGATACTGCCGTCGTCTAGAAAAGCGTACTTCAAATCTGCAGAATTCAAATCCCTGGTGGGTCGACTCTCAGAGAAAGCATCTGCAAAAAAATGGAGAATTAAAAACAGAACTCGATGCCTAGGAAAGTGGTATTCAGGACATTTTCACACTGACCACAGGAAACATAATCACAGGAAGCATAATCAACAACAGTTTGTATTTACCTATAAATACAATCCAACAGAACTGGCATGCATATGCTATGAGCTTTCTGGTCCATTGGTCTGGCCACTTCCGTCATTTTGTAAAAAAAAATCAGGTCTTCTTGGGGCCCCAACATTTTATTAACCCACTAGCTAGTTCCACAATAAGTTCTTCAGGGGAGAAAAGGCCTAGCCCAGGACAAAGCCTTTTGTCACCCCAGACAAGGTGCAGATATCTCTTCCTGGTCCCGCAATGCCACTGGCTGTGCTACCACATGGGCTGGGCCACGTGGTGCATCTTATTGGGCCACCCTAAACAGTCACTTTGCGCAGCTTGGCAAAGGTGTTCCTGGACCAGCAAGAAAGCTCTAATCTTCTAAGCATCTTCTCAGGGACAAATTAGTTAGCTGCCAATTTCTGCTTATTTCAGCCCTTATTCCTGCGTAGGTGCCCTGACCTGGATAGCCCAGGTGAGCCTAATCTCTTCAGATCTCAGAAGCTAAGCAGGGTCAGCCTTGGGAGACCTCCAGCGAAGACCAGGGTTGCAGAGGGAGGCAATGGCAAACTACCTCTGATAAATCTCTTGCCATGAAAACCCCACCAGGGGCCACCATATGTCAGCTATGACTTGAGGGCACCACACACACATTACTGTGCAGATAGCCATTGGAGTGACAGTTTCTATTTTTACTCCAGGGAATTGCTATTTAATGCTGGAGTCTTCACTTCTATTCTGTAACTGTGCTCTCTGTCTCTCTCATTATTCCCACCCACTTCCAATATTCTTCCTAAAGCTTTGCATAGGCCAGTATGAAAATAATGTTTTGTATTTCTAGATAGGTCTCTTCCTGTATCCTTCCTCTTGTCTGCTCTGATGCGCTCTCTTTGTTTACCCAGAATACTAGCCGTAAGGGAGGCTTCCTTCTGGCTAACTCCTGCTCTTCTGAATTTTCTTTCTAACTTGCAATGAAGGCAAGATGTGTTGCCTACAATCTCTCTCCATCCTACCTTGAACAGACAGACAGATTGCCTTCTCTTCCTTTCCTATCAAAGTATGGAATTCCTGTAAAAGACTTCTGTTTCTCTCCTAAAGTAACAATGCTCACGTGGAATTTATTCCTTGAGCATCTCCCTTCAATAGTACAAACCAAACTCTCAGCTACCAGTTAGGAGTTCCCCCGTGAGAAGATCAGCCATTGCAAACCATGTTCCTTAAGAGACAACTTACTCAAAACACACTAACAGGCAGTGTTGTGTAGTGGTTAGGTTACTGGACTAAGAAGGACCTTGGGTTCAAATCCCCACTTGTCCATGAAGATTAGTGATTTTTATTTGGAGCCAATCTTAGACAGACTAGCCCACCTCAAAGGGTTGTTATGATAATAAATGCGCAAAGTGTGCGCACGCTTCCGGGACTGCACAATGATGTCACTTTGGGTCAGCTGGAACAAGGGGGTTGTTTTTAAAAGTTTAAATTGCCCTCAGTGAAAGTAGTCACATGGCCAGTGGCCCCGCCTCTGATCTCCAAACAGAGGGGAGTTGAGATCACCCTCCGCATGCGGAGGGCAATTTAAACTCCCCTCTGTCTGGAGATCAGGGGCAAGGCCACTGGCCGTATGACTATTTTCAAGAGGTGCCGGAACTCCATTCCACCGCGTTCCAGCTGAAAAAAAGCCCTGTGTGTGTTTGTGAGAGAGAGGGTGGAAATACATTTACGAAGTCCCTAGGGATGCTCAAGTAAACCTCATTTCATGTGTTCCCCCCCAACTTCCCATGCACTTGCTTGCACAGTCACACTTCAGTTTCTCCACATGAGTGCATTCACGTGTTCTATATCAGTTCCTCCTCAACTGCTAAATGTATCCCAGGCTTTGGCAGTTTGTAACTGCCAAATTGCCAGTTTCCCCCACCTCCCACCTCCATTCATTGAAATGCAGATCTTGACACTTTCTCACACCTTCAAGAAATGCAAACTGGCAAGTCAAAGGAGCCTAAAGTACTTGCTCTACAGTGTCCAACCCTGAGAGTTCTCGCTGCAAAAACGGAGCTGAATTGGAGCTCTGCCCTCCCGACTCGGCGTTCATACTCACTTGCAAATGCAATCACTCAAAGGGAGCTCCCATGAAAGCGGCATTCATGTGTGCCGAGCAAGAGACAGCCTGCACGTGAATTGAGGACACATAAAATCCTGTACTTGACCGTCCCCAGGAAATTTGCAACATGTATTTCCAGTCAGAGAGAGAGAGAAACAGGAAGAGGGACTGACCTTAACCTATGCAACCACAAGGGAGTGTAGAAGTTGTTCTTGAGTTCTAACACAGGAGGACAATGTTCTTCTGGCTATTGTCCTGTGAACTAACTGTAATCCTAAACACAGTTCCTCCCCTTAAGCCCACCGACTTCAATGGAGTTAGAAGGGCTTAACTCTGCTTAGGATTGGATTGCACGTGTCCCATTGCACTCGCTATGAAAATACATATTGGTTTCTCAATCAACAAGGCACTAAGGGGTGCTTGGCGGGAATAGGTAGACCCCTTTCCCACACAAGCCGCTCACACTTCTTGCCACCCACCTAGGGTTACAAAGAAAATACAACATCCGTGAAAACTAACTAAGAAAACAATCAGAAATAGCCTAAAGCAGCCTGCACACTCTAATGCCTTGGCAGACCCAGAACAATTTAAATATCAAAAGTACAAAGTCATATTTATCACATATAACAACCAGTTCTATCAGTATTCCATATTTTTGTCTGAACTATGACAAGGTCAATTGGAAAACATTCCAAGTCATATACAAAGTGCAAATATCCAATTGTTCAAAATTCCTATGTACATCCAAAGAATCTCTGATCCGTAAAGGGCTGGTGCCTACCGATCCTTCACAAAAGGTACAAAAAAATAGTCAGATACAATTGATTACATAAACTCAGTTTTTTTAAAAATGTGCTTAGAAGGTTCGTAAATATTCATAAATAACAACAACAACAACATTCCATTTATAGACCATCCTTCAGGACAACTTGATGCCCACTCAGAGCGGTTTACAAAGTATGCCGTTATTATCCCCACAACAATAATCACCCTGTGAGGTGGATGGGGCTGAGAGAGCTCTGAGAGAGCTGTGACTGACCCAAGGTCACTCCGCTGGGGAATCAAACCCCGCTCTCCAGATTAGAATCCCACGCTCTTAACCACTACACCAAACTGGCTCTTTAGGATGAATGATTGTATCCTAGAGAGTCCAAGCTGATTCACAATTCCTTTTGAGGTAAATCCTTCAGGTTGTGACCACAATGGGTAATCCAGTGCATTAGTTACCTGTTTTAGCCATCTTTTTCTGAGTAGTCACAATATAATAAACTTCAGACACGATTACATGCAGCACTTCTGCAACATTATCTATAGTAACAAACCGTACCTAGCGTTTCCAGGTTCCTATGCCCTCCCGGTGGGATGGAGGACCTGGTACTTACTTCGCACTGATCGTGTGCTGTCTGTTAGCATGTGTACAAAGTGTGCTTATGCTCTAGTGCCTGTGCAATGTTGTCATTTCCAGAAGTGACATGGAGTGATTCCGCACACGTCGGATAATGCACTTCCAATCCTCTTTATAGATCACTTGGAATTGATTTTTTTGTGTGTGGAACAAAAAATCCACCTCAAATGATTGATAAAGTGCATTGAAAGTGCATTATCCAACGTGTGCGGAATCAGCCATAGTTGTGCCAGCCATGGGAGTGCTCCTTTCAGAAGTGACATCGTTGCACCCCCTGGGGGCATGCAAACACGCGTGTTCTTGGGGTGCCTGCCAGTGCTGGGCAACCTGCGGGGGCTTGCCACTTCCCTCTGATCACGGGCGGATCGGCGGGCAAAGGGGCAAACCACTGGGAATTTGCCCGCTACTGGTGGGCACCTGGGTACCCGACACTCACCACAAACCCCCCTTCTCAGGTTTGGGGCTTCCCAAGCAAGTAAAGGCTGGAGAGACTGCCCCATGATTCCTGTCTAGTCTCCTGTCTACAGCAGGCAGAGAGCCCTGGCCCACACTTTTACAGGGCCCTTCTCTCGTCTTCCAGAAGCTCCACCAGTCAGGCAGCCCCTTCTCTGTATGTACCTCCCCTCAACCAACTACTGCCCAGGGCTATCAGGGAAAGAAAATTTAGAGTGTATTTTCCCTATATGCACTGCCACTATTTAATTAAACTTGGCCCATTTAACGTGACCAGAGTGTGTGAGGCCTGTGTATGGGATATTTCCCCTCAGCCTACGATTTCAAGCCAGCCAGTGTTAAACAAAGCAAAGAGAATCTTTGTCGAAGGCTTTCACGGCCTGAGAACGATGGTTGTTGTGGATTTTCTGGGCTGTATAGCTGTGGTCTTGGCATTGTAGTTCCTGACGTTTCGCCAGAGATCTTTGACACTGAGAGAGCTTTGTCTTTCCACAACAACCAAAGAGAAACTTTATTGACAAGATGGAACATAGCAGTGAATGGATTTTAAAGTAATAAAGTGGAGTTAAACAGAAAATGTTTCAGTGTAACAGAACAGATTTGGAATCAGCCATCTCTCTCTGCTGCCTTCCCTCACAGAGTCAAAACCATTTTCGTTCAGCAGCTCCCAAGAGCCTCCTTTCTCCTCTAACGGACACTCACTTTGATCAGCCCATAATTCTGTCTGCTGCCATCACGGGCTCATTCCCTGAATACAGAAAGTTTGAAAACTAAGGGTGGAAATACATACTATGAAGTCCCTAGGGACGATGAAGTGACCCTCATTTCATACGTTTCCCCCTCCAACTTTCCATCCACTCGCTTGCAGTTACACTTCCACATGAGTACATTCACACAGTCAATATCAGTTCCTTCTCAAGTGCTAAAAGTATCCCAGTTTCCCCCACATCCATTCATTGAAAGGCAGATCTTGATACTTTTTCACACATTAAGGAAATGCAAAATGGCAAGTCATAGGAGCCTACAGTCCTTGTTCTTGCCTGCTCCACACAAAGGGAGCTCTCGTGAAAGTGGCATTCATGAGCACTGACCAAGAGACAGCCTGCACGTGAATTGAGGACCACACATAAAATACTGCACTTGAGCATCCCCAGGAAATTTGCAATATGTATTTCCATTCTAATTCTGTAGCTCTTCTTTACCTGGCCCCATTTCATGTTGCTCAGAGGACTCCTCCATATTTCCATGATTTTTTTTGCCTTTGACTCCTCTGTGACATATGTGGTTTGAACATTTGGGACTAGCATGTCAAGAATTTTTTTACAAGTCATTGCAGATTTAGCAATCTGACCTTCCATTTAAGTACATGCCTTTGGGGGAGACCCCGGACACCTTGGAAGATTCCGCTCAGCTTCAGTCAAGGCCAAGGATGAAGATGCTTCCCAACAGCATTGATTCCAGGCCTAAAATGACTTACATCAATAAAAGTCAACAAGCGATGCTGACAAACTGTTAATACATTGTTGAATCTTCTCACATGCTCCATCTGCCATCTCCAGACTCTTATTTTTTATTTTTGAGAATTTAAAACATAGTACGTACACTCGAAAAGACAAGAATGGACTTTTACTACTTTTCTTTAAGTAAGTTTTATTTCAGATTATAAACTCAAAAATATAATCATATATAATCACCTAAATTATACATCTACTATAATCTACTTCTGCATTTATCTACATAAAACACAAATTAGACATATAGTTTTCAGCAAGCAATAATAAAATAAGTGAGTCCTGTGCTCCGTTTTCTGCTCTCTGCCATCAGGTCTGTATTTACCGTACTTGTACTTACCTTGGGCAAAAATTTGTATAATGATTAATCTTCTCAGGGGAGTTTTCTCCTTTGGTTGTATTTAGTGAGATACCGAGCGAGCCCTTTGTGTTGAATGTGTTGCCGTAAGAGCCACATACAAACTGCTGGGATTGTGCAGACGTGTCTGACATTTTTTTGCACTATAAGGCTAGTTTGCTCTGAGAGATAACCCCAACCTGAGCCCATTTGCAGGAAGGGCGGGCTAAAAATCATATTAATAAATAAATAAAAATAAATAAAGGATATATGTGCTCTCTCTCTCTCTCTCAAAAACTTTTTCATTCATGGGAATTTAAAAAAATAATAAAGTGTAAAAAAAAACCCTTTAAAAGGCCATTTCCACATATTCTTAAAGGGATGGCCCACTCACTGAACGCTGGCAGCTTTTCCTCTTCACTCCAGACATCTCCAAGTCTCTCTACACAGGACATCTTACAGGAGAACGCTCATGTGAAGGGAGATGCAATGTTAGCCTGGAAACGTAGTTTAAAAAGAGGGTGCCAAAGACACTGTCAACTTCATCTCTCTACACAAGGGTCGTTTAAAAAGACAGAGCCGGCAGGGATCGCTCCTCAGAAGCTTTGTCAATTTCATCTTAGTGGAGAAATTGATGGAGTTTTGCAAACGGAGACAGTGCCAGCATTCTATGAGTGAGCTGTCCCTATAAGGGCATGCAGAGATGGCCAAAATTAAAACTTTTGTCCTCTGTGTCCTTTCACTTGCCTTCCAGCAGGTGCAAGCAGCAACACACCTCCCTCTTTCTTTAACATTGCCTTTCTTGTCTTGGAGCTTTCAGGTGCCAGCTGTTTTTTTCTATAGAGGTACATGTCTCTTCCAGGCATTGCAGGCAAAGTCTCTGCTTCTGCTTTACCTACTCATTAACGGACAGGGACCAGCATACCTGAGGGACCGTCTCTCCCCGTATGTACCCCGGAGAGTGCTTCGTTCAGCAGATAAGAACTTGCTGGTGATCCCTGGCCCCAGGGAGGCTCGTTTGGCCTCAACCAGGGCCAGGGCTTTTTCGGTCCTGGCCCCAGCCTGGTGGAACTCTCTGTCTGAAGACACTCAGGCTCGCCAAGATCTGGTATCATTTCGGCGGGCCTGCAAGATGGAGATGTTCCGCCGGGCACGTGGTTGAGGCCAGTATTAGGACCATCATTGAGCCTCCCGTCGCCTTCTCCTATCCAGTGACATCCCGTCCGTCCGGGTGTCTCCCTCTTTGTATTTGAGGGCAGGAATCTGCAATAGGCCATCTGATTTATGATTTTATGATATGATTTTAATTGTATTTATATAATTATGTATTTTATGAATGTTGTACCCCGTCCTGAGCCCGCTTGTGGGAAGGGCGGGCTAAATACCAAATAAAGTAAAGTAAAGTAAAATGCCAGTCTCCTTAACAACCTCCTATTTGCTGCCTCTTTCTATCCACTTTACCCTTCCGCCTGTCTTCTGGGGGTGCCAAATGTCTGGCTCCAATAGCTGAGCAATAATTGTAATTGTCTTTAAAATATGGATACTTGCTTCTAACTGCCTGAATTTGGTGGGGTGGCAGGTTTGGGTGAGAAGCACAAATCTTTAAAATTCCTTTCCAACAGCTTGGAGAATGTAAAAAGACAGCCATAAATGTGCTTCTCATTGAGACCAACTGGAAGCAAATAAAGAAGAGTCTGACTGTATGTATAAAATAAAGCAAACGGCTATGATAGTTGACCACTAAAATAAAAAGCATTCCATATCATTATTTTGCGTACAGGCTCCTATGTACAGACCACCTTAAATACTGGAAAAACCATTGCAGTAGTACTTTCTACCTGGAACACTTCCATTTCATAAATAGCCATTGTTCAGCTGTTTCCTCTAGTTAATTAGCCACATCTTCCAGCTCAAGTCTTGAGGCTTGCTTAGTCAAGAGAGAGACACAGTTCACACTTGCAACCACAACGGAGGGGGGCGCTTAACATGGAACTGTGTGGAGGCCAGAAGTGTAGCCACAGCGGAACATGTGGGGGCCTGACCTCGCTGGGGCTGTGTCAGTCAACTTCCTTAAATATTATTTTTTTTCATTTTCTCTCTCTCCTTTTAAAGTTTTTGAAGAAAGAAAGAAAGAAAGAAAGAAAGAAAGAAAGAAAGAAAGAAAGAAAGAAAGAAAGAAAGAAAGAAAGAAAGAAACTTTTAAAAATTCAGGGCAAAAGTATCAGCTTTACAAACAGAAGTTCCCAGTTTCTATCCCTGGCATTTCCAATTGAATAGGTGATGTAAAAGACTCTGGAGTATACAATATTGACCTCAGCAGGCCAGTGGCGTATCTCAGTAAAAGGCATTTTCATGTATTGAAATTTCTGAGTAAAACCCTAGTAGGACTACCTTGTAGTAGACTTCTATTCAGTCTCTTTTTACTTCACCATTAGGCACAAGGCAGCATCGGTTTGCAGACCCTGGTAGTCAGGGCTTTTTTTCAGCTGGAACGCAGTGGAATGGAGTTCCGGAACCTCTTGAAAATGGTCACATGGCTGGTGGCCCCGCCCCCTGATCTCCAGACAGAGGGGAGTTGAGATTGCCCTCCGCGCCGCTCAGCGGCGCGGAGGGCAATCTCCACTCCCCTCTGTCTGGAGATCAGGGGGTGGGGCCACCAGCCATGTGACCATTTTCTCCGAGGGCAACCCACTGAGTTCCATTACCTCTTTTTCCAGAAAAAAAGCCCTGCTGGTAGTAATGTATGCCACCCTCTGTACTAGACCAGTGCAGGGGAGAAAGCATCCCAAAATGGGAGATAGGAGGAGTCAGGTCAGCAACGCTCCTTTTAGATTTACTGAACCAAGAACAGAAAGCGTGGAGGAAAAGGGAAACGTTGACTGAACGTGCAAATTCCAGCAGTCCAATGATCTTGAGCCCACAGGATCCTGTGACATCATTGACAAAAGCCACATGGATCACCACAGTAGCCAGTCAGATTATAATTATAATGTCCTTTTATTTCCCTCTTCTAGACGGATTAGTGCCCCAGAGTCTCCCTACCCGAGATACCTTACATGAGAACGCTCAAGTGTAGGGAGATACAATGTTAGCTGGGAAGCATAGCTGGTGGAGATTGCTTCTCAGAAGGTTTGTTAATTTCATTTTCGCCTCTGGGAAGGGGAGGTGAAATTGACAGAGCCTTTGGGGAGGTGAAGATGAAATTAACACTCTGAGGAAACTATCACTCCTCTGAGGAGTGATCTCTGCCGGCTCTTTGTAGAAAGGTGAATTGACAGAGACGTTCGCTCTGTCTTTTTATACCAGGCTTCCTGGCTAATGTTGTGTCTCCCTACACTTGAGTTAGGTCTTGTGTTAGGTGTCTCATATAGAGAGACTCTCAGAGCAGTGGTGAACAAATTCAGTGTTATTGTTATTCCCACAATACAGCTGGGGAGCTGGGGCTGAGAGGAGTGGCTGACCCAAGGCCACCTGCTGAACTCATGGCAGGAGTGGGATTTGAACCAGCAGAGTGCTAAGCCTAGCCACTTAACCACTGTGCTGCAGCAGCTGGGGTGTGGCAGATGATGCTGAGAACAGTGAAGGTAAAGGAAAGTGGCACCCGGCAAGAGGTAAGAAGCTGAGGGAACAAGAGGGAACTGAAGAGCCTGGGGCCATGAATGGAAGTTCTGTGGGAGTCAAAATCACCCAAACAGAGAGGTGCTTTTCAGCACTCAAAAATAAATACAGAAGTGGGTAACTAGTTTCAGTTTAACCATATCTAGCTCTGGTACTTTTGCTGTGTGCTTTCTGAGATGGTAAAGTTCGCAGAAGTTTATTATAGAAATGAGCTGTAACATTCTTGTGACATCAATTCCATGAGTAAGCCTTTATGAGCCTTAGTTGTACATTCACATGGAGCTCCTTGTCAGATTCTCTCTAGGCACGGATCTAATGACGACGACGACGACGTTCAATTTAAATACCTCCCTTCAAGACAACTTAACACCCACCCAGAGCAGTTTGAGGTGTGAGGTGGGTGGGGTTGAGAGAGCGCTGAGAGAGCTGTGACTGACCCAAGGTCACCCAGCTAGCTTCAAGTGGAGGAGTGGGGAATCAAACCAAGTTCTCCAGATTAGAGTCCTAGCACTCTTAACCAAACTGGCTTTCTAGTCCACACACACTTCGTCCCGCTGTTCCTTTGACCTCAGGTGTTCCCAGCCCAAAGCCACTGGACCTTAATCAAGGAATGTCATTCTACACAAGATTTTTTTAACGAGTTGTGTCCAGGTTCCTTGGTCATATCTTACTTTCCCTGCAACCACATAGAAGCTGCAGCGACACATCCAAAACTCTGCGGGAGTCCTGATTTGTTTCAGGACTATGGTGTGAGATGAGCAAGAACTCTCGCATCCTCCCTCATCCCATTTTCCTGAGCCGAAATGCTCCCAAAGGTACTTATTTGCCCCCTTTTGTAATGGTGCGTGCAGCTGCAAAAAACAGACCTGTCTTGTTAAAAAATATTTCCCCCTTACTTGTGCCATTGGCTTTTTTTGCCTGTTTCTTAATCTTTTTCTTGTTAAAAACGTCTCATGTTGTTTGGCCTCATGTCTGACTTTAGAGCCGAAGTCACAACACTCGTCTTTCAGATTTGTAACGGTTGCCTGGCGGACTGCCACATAACAGTCAGCTCCAAAACAAATTACAAACCTCAAAGTTTATATGTTTAATATATTTTGTAAATGTTTATATTTTTAATTCTTACAAAGGTGCAAGTGCTAAAATGTGATAAATATTCTACAATAAATATTTTACAATAAACATACAGCTAATAAACCTTCATAAATAATCCTAAATATTCATCAAGCGTCCAATCCTTCCAGTTCACTTTGAACAATCTGTGTGGAGTATCTTCAGATTTATAGTTTTCAAGCTCCACACAGATATCAACAGTTTTGAAACAGAACTAGAACTAATAATATACAGTTTACAACTCTGATTTTTCAAAGTGGACTGGAAGGATTGGATGCTTGATGAATATTTAGGATTATTTATGAAGGTTTATTAGCTGTATGTTTATTGTAGTATATTTATTGTAGAATATTTATCACATTTGAGCACTTGCACCTTTGTAAGAATTAAAAATATAAAAATTTACAAAATATATTTAACATATAACCTTCGAGGTTTGTAATTTGTTTTGGAGTGTTCTACACTCGGAGGACCCCTCTTATCTGGCTACACAACAGTCAGCGGCAGAACTTGAAGGGCTAACAACGCCTTCAAAATTCAGAAATGTCAACAGCAATTACCAATTAAAGAGGAAGCGGCAGAACCTGCCCCCCCCCCATCTCCCCTTTGTGTTTTAGACTACATGACCCTGGAGGGATCTATTTCTATGGCTATGATAAATAATAAAATGGGCCTACGGACTAAGTATGCATAGTGAAGGCACGACGCCCATTTCCCCCCTCTCTTTTGATACCAGCTTATTCTGTGAGTATGTATGAATCAAAGGTGAATAAAATAGCAAATGTTGTTAAAAGATGCTTTCTTGGATACTAAAAAGCAAAAGAAGCAATCAAACAACGTCTCTGGGATCATGCCCTACAATCAGACAGGGCACAGATACAGAAATAACCAACAATTGTGCAGCATGCCAAATGCTTCCAACCAGCAGATTATCTTAGATCCCTTGAGATCTTGAAATATCAGAGATCCTTTACCCTTGCACACTTCAATCCTTTACCTTCAGCCCTCCTGGAAGGCAGATACTATTGTGTTCCACCCCTTCAGTGGCTCTCCCCAGGCCATACAGGGAAAGTAGAGACTATTGAACATGTTGTGCTGCACTGCCCATTCTACAGTAACATCCGATCTTACTATATGGTGCCAATTTTGTCAACTTTACCAGGAAGATCTGAACATTGTGTCTCCCTCCTTCTTGCAGACTCTTCCCCAGAGATAACTAACAAAATTGTCAAATTTTGCCTTCAAGTGTGTGGACTACGCAAGTGGTTGACTGAGCCTCAATAACTTACTTCCTTGTTGGAGGAAGGTATAATCTCTCTGTCCACCCTACAACCTGCGCCCGCAGTTCTGTGCTCGCTGCACTGCATGTGCCCTCTCTATTCTTATTTTTATTGTTTTTAGTCTATTCTTTTTTTACTCTCTGGAGCTGTATCAAAATAAATTGATTGATTGAAAAGATGCTTTAGTTCTGCAATTCAACCTAATTACATAGGTTGTGCTGGTTTTTTTAGGATTTTTCTTTTGGACCAGCATGGCTGACAACTTCTTTTTATCTGAATACTGAAGCCACCTTAAAAGAGGAGTGTTTTTGGTTAACAATTCACATGCCATCACAGTCAGAAATCTGTTCTTTATTTTTATACATATATATATAAACAATGGAGGGAGGACAGAAGAGCAAACTAGCAAGATGGAACTTTGGGTGGGAAGATGTTTTCTCTGCAACATCGGCTTGGGTCCACCTTCATACAGTTGCTGCGGATGACCCTTCCCTGGTTAGTTGTCACAACCAAAAATGGTGATTCTGTTGGAGAACTCGATGAAGTCATTGCACAGGTTTTGATATTCCTCCTCCTGGCATTCGTCCTCTGTTGGCCACTTCTCAATCCATGTGTCCTTGCTGATGATGTAATTGACACTGGAAAAAGGAGGAGTATTTAGCATTCAACGCCTTTGCTCCCCTGGTCATTTGGCTAGATGGGACACTGGGAAGGAATGTACACAGAGACTGCTTGGCACATACAGTGGAGTTGTTACCACTCTTGGCACTTTGCAATCACAACCCAAGGCCTCCCGTGTTTCAGGAGAACTCTGGGCCCCATATGGAAGTTGGCAACCCTAGATGAATTGGGAGACACATGGCCAAGAAAGGCTAGCCGGTATGTGTGTGCGCACAACAGACTGTGCCTGCGGTGTGGTGAAAGGGATATGTGACCTGAGGAAAGGATTAAGAAGTCCATCCCTGTAGGAAGCGAATCATGCATACATCATATAAACTCGTTGTGAGGCTAAGACCGCGTGCCTGAAAATATTGTGCATTCCTTGTGAGACACAGATGCAAGTGTAAAGGAGCATGGGATCCTATGTGGGGTGCATGCATTTAATGATGTATGGTGCCTGGTTCCTTCAGATGTTCTGCTCCTAGGCAGAACTACCACCCATGGGGAATTAATCACTTGTGGCCCTGATGAACGGATTACTCCAGAACAGACATGAGTCTCAGCAGCCTTTATTTGCCCGAAAGGGAGAACCAGACAGGTTCCTTGTCTCTAGACAAGCAAATGCTTCCCTCTCTTTACCTCTTTTCTGTAGGTGGAAATACACATTATGCAGTACCTAGGGATGCTTAAGTGAACCTCATTTTATGTGCCCCTTAACTTTCCATGTACTCACTCGCACAGTCACACTTCAATTTGCTTTGCATGAGTACATTCGCACGTTTGATACCAGTTCCTCCTCAACTGCTAAAAGTATCCCACCTCCACATCCAGTCATTGAACTGCAGACACTTTCTCACACCTTACAGAAATGCAAACTGGCAAGTCAAAGGAGCCTACAGTACTTGTTCTTGCAGCAAAAACAGAGCTGAATTGGCACTTTGCCCTCCAAACTCACTCGCAGATGCATTCACACAAAGGGGTCTCCTGTGAAAGCGGCATGCACCCGTGCTGAGCAAGAGGCAATCTGCACATGAACTGAGGACCACACATAAAATCCTGCACTTGAGCGTCCCCAGGTAATTCACAACGTGTATTTCCACTGTATGTTAACTAGTTAAAAAAGTCTCTCATGGCTAAGATCCAGTTTCTAAAAGTTCTAAGCATGCAGAGAGATGGGCAAACAAGGGCGATTGGAGGAGGGAAATACAAAACAAAACAAAAAAACAAAATAGAAGTATATTTTCTGACTAATACTGATTTCTAAGTACTGAACTAGACATTACTTTTTCAATGACTTGAGTTGCAGTTTCCTTGTCCCGACGCTCAGTTAACTCAGTGAGCTGAAGGGGCCTCCCACCACGTTCTTTTCCTGAAGGGCTGAAGCCCCTTCTCTCCCTGCACCATAATTCTGATCCAAATTTGGACCCCCTTCAGCACTTGAAAGAGTAATTCCCAGCGACTGCCATCTGACCAAATGGAGTGAGAGTTGTGAAATCCTGACCCAACTTGCTTTAAAAAATGTAACATCCAGTTTGGCTCTGCAGTGCCATAACTTTGGGTCTTTCATGTCCAGCCCAGGTAGTATAATGGATCTTTGGTCTGCTAAGATACCCACGACAACGGCCTTTGTTACTGGTCAACAGCTAAATGGGGGGAACCGTCTTCGTCCACTCCAGCAACCCCAGAGGTGGTGGGTCACCACGTGCCTCTAGCGCCAGGGTTCTGGCACTGGGGTTCGCCCCACTCTGTGTATCCCATCAGAACATGGCAGCTATAGCCACAAGGGGTCCTCCACGGCACCGGAAACATTTGGAGACAGACAGTGATGGGCCACTTTTCATTTTGGGCTTGTCTTCCTGGCAGATGGTTGTTTCCAAAAATTGCAGTGGAACTTTTTTTTATAGATATGTTGTCAGTTGCTTTGTGAATTGATATTAGGAAAACAGGATACATATCAAAGAAAAGAATAAGATAGAAAACGTACTCAGTTTTGGTGGGCCACAGGTCTTTGCTGTGGCCTAAGATCAGATATTCCTTGTTTTTCTCCAGGTGCAGAGCCTCCCTGCATTTCATGTGGCTGATGAACTTGCGGAGTTTGGCTTGTGGATTTACGTCAGTCCCTGGCAGATTCAGGCAAAACATTAAGAAATAGCTGTCATTAGGACTGTGAGCTTGAATCGCCTTAACTGGTAGATCAATCAACAAATGCTAAACTGAAATAATTATCGAGAGAGGGGAGACACAATTTTAATCAGTGAGATGGAGAATAAAGCCAGACTTGCTTTGCTTTTTGAAAGCATTTTGCCCCAGGAGGCAATTATGAAATTCCAGTCAGTCACAAAAAGCTTTTATGAAGAACACCAGTTCTACTTTTCTGATACTGATGACCAGGGCTTTTTTTCAGGGGGAATGCGGGGGAACAGAGTTCCGGCACCTCTTGAAAAGGGCCACATGGCTGGTGGCCCCGCCCCCTGATCTCCAGACAGAGGGGAGTTGAGATGGCCATTATGGCACAGAGGTTGGAATCACCAACTGGACAGGCCAAATAACATCTGCCTTCTCAAGAACACATGTGGGACATATAGAGGTGTCTGTTAAGTATCTACAAAGATCTCACAGAATGCACATGGCCACATTCTGCATCTAGGCATTGCTCACAAATGTACAACCGCGCATGCATGTTGTTCCGATGTAAGCATTAATGACACATATAATGGGAAGTGATTGTGCGTAACCCAGATCAGAGGTTTTCAACTTAAAAAAAAAATCTTCAAGGAGCTCTTTTCAAATCCACCTGGTATCCAAGGAACCCCATTGCATTGCAGAGGATTCTGGGAAGTCTCCTTCAGTGCACATTTTGAAAGCATGCCTGAGAGAACAGCAACACACTGCTGTGGCAGGGGAACACACAGAGATAGCAAGGCACGTTGTCTGGCGGAGGGTTTCTCCGCTGTGGCACACTTTCTCACTGAAGAAGCCATCTGAAAATCAACTGACTGTAACTAACATGGGATATTTAAGAACAATGCTCCTGATTTTGTATTTAAGGGGTTTCCCCCCCTTCAGGAAAGAAATTCTTACCTTCTTTAATCACTTCCAGAACTTGCATCATATAGTTGTCATAACCATTCTCTTCTTCGATTTGAACAAGCTTGGTTTTGTACACTTAAAACAAAGACCGAGAACAGGCATCAGTTCAGAGCTGCTCTTGACACAGAGATTTCCCCCCACCCTGGCTTCTGGAAGCCTCCTGGCTTCTTTTCCCTCCCCCTGCCCCTTTAGAGCGAATAAAAATAAAAATTTGATTCTTTCTCTATCTTGAAGGAGAAATTGAAGGATGTGGCATAGGACGATTTGAGTGTGGCTCAGAAGGGAAATGGAAAGGGGGTCTTTCCAGGGACACCGCTGACTTCCTCAGGAAAATACAGTCCATTGACAACCTACCAGATGACACCATCCTAGCAACCATGGATGTGGAGGCTTTATACACCAATATCCCACATGCAGATGGACTGCAAGCCATAAGGAATATGATCCCAGACAAAACCACAGCACACCTCGCCACTGAACTTTGTCACTTTGTACTCACTCACAAAATTACTTCGAATTTGGTGACAGCTTATATCTACAGGTTAATGGCACAGCCATGGGCACACGCATGGCACCACAATATGCTAACATATTCATGGCGGACTTGGAGCAACGCTTCCTCAGCTCCCATCCACTGGAACCACTACTGTACTTAAGATTCCTGGATGACATCTTCATCATTTGGACCCATGGGAAGGAAGCCCTTGAGAGATTTCATCAGGACTTCAATAACTTTCACCCTACTATCAACCTGAGCCTGGACCACTCTACACAACAGGTACACTTCCTGGACACCACGGTACAACTACATAATGGACGGATAAATACCACCTTATACCGGAAACCCACAGACCGATACTCATATCTACATGCCTCCAGCTACCACCCTAAACATCCCACTCGGTCTATTGTCTACAGCCAAGCCTTACGTTACAACCGTATCTGCTCCAATGCTCTTGATCGAGACTCCCACTTAAGAGATTTACAACAAGCATTTTTGGGGCTACAGTACCCACCAAATGAAGTGAGGAAACAAATCAACAGGGCCAGACTAGTACCCAGAAACAGCCTGCTCCAGGATAAACCTAAAGGAACTAACAACAGAACACCACTGGTTGTCACCTATAGCTCCCAGCTCAAACCCATCCAACGTATCATCAGTGAGCTACAACCCATCCTGGAAAATGATACCTCTCTCTCAGAAGCCCTGGGTGGAAGACCTTTCCTTGCCTACAGACAGCCCCCCAACCTTAAACAACTTCTCACTTACAATCATGAATCGGCCAGCAGAGTCACCAGCACAGGTACCAGGCCCTGCAACAGACCCAGATGCCAGTTCTGCCCCTATATCTACCCAGGGAATACAATTACAGGACCCAATGGCATCAACTACACTGTCTCTGGCTCTTACAGCTGCTCATCCTCCAATCTGATATATGCCCTCATGTGCCAACAATGTCCTTCTGTTCTGTACAATGGACAAACCAGCCAACCTCTACGCAAAAGAATAAATGGACACAAATCTGACATTAGAAATGGAAACGTCCAGAAACCAGTGGGAGAACACTTCAATCTACCAGGACATTCCATCAAAGACTTAAAGGTCGCTGTAGTTCAACAGAAACCTTTCAAAAACAAAATCCAGCGGGAAGCTGCTGAATTGGAATTCATATGTAAATTTGACTCTGTCGAGCTGGGACTGAATAGGGACTATGAATGATTATCACATTATCACAGGTAACTGATTTCCTTTACAGAGGTGGGGTCTGGGGGAGCTCAGTGGCACCTGGCGTGGGCTTTCGGGGATCACAGTTCTCTTTGTCAGATGCATCTGGCGGGGAGAGCTGTGGTTCTCGAAGGCTGGTGCTGCAGTGGAATTGGTTGGTCTTGGAGGTGCTACTGGACTCTTTTTGATTTTGCTACTACAGACTAACACAGCTAAGTCCTCTGAACCTTTACAGAAGCAAACTGATCTCCACATCAGAAGGAGCTGTTTGCATCTCCTTATCAGAAGGAGATGTTTGCATCTACCCTGCCCCCCCTCCTCTATATCTGACCAGTTTCTCTTTTTGCCCTCCATGCATCTGATGAAGAGAACTGTGATTCTCGAAAGCTTATGCTACAATAAAATTGGTTAGTCTTAAAGGTGCTACTGGACTCTTTTTTATTTTGCTACTACAGACTAACATGGCTAACTCTTCTGGATCTATTTCCAGGCTGTGGGAAGGGCACCACAAAGGCTATCCCATCTGCTCTTTTGCAGAGATGCAATGGAGAAGGGGGAGGGGCAATGAGGAGCAGCAACAGCTGCAAGCAGAGTGAGCATGGGACACGTTCGTTCCTGGCCTACTGCTACTCTAGAGGGGCAGGGGGTGCATTTTTGTGCTCCCATATAGATTCAGTGCATGGGCTCCTTAAGAAATTTTGGAACTTAATCCTTGGTGCTGCTGAGGCTTCTGTTCTTTGTGCTGGAAGAGGAGGATTCAGCGCTGTCCCTTTCCTCTGGTTTCAGAGGGGGACAAACTAAAGAGCTAGAAAAATAGAGAGGTCAGGGCACTCTGTTGACTTTTTACTGCTCTGACTATCCTTTGATATGTAGATTGCTATTCACAGGATTTCCTCCTCCAGACTTCCATCCTCTCACTTCTTCTCTTCCTAGCTTTGTTCCAGGCACCATTTCTCTCCTCCTCCTCCCTCCATCTTGGAAGCATGGATGCAGGGCTTGTCCTAGCATCCATGCCCATTCTTAGACTAGATAGGTAGTTAGGATCTATCTCTCCTCCTTTCCTATCAGAGTATGGAGATCCTACAATAAAGAACTCTTATTTCCTTTCTAAATATAAACAAGTGTATGCTTTGTTATTTTCTCTCCTGCACACACACCAGCCAGCAGAACCAGCTCACAACCACCTATAATCACACTTTCACTGCAAATGATAGACTCTGCTAATGCCTCAAATATGGAATCCTTTAATTCTGGGGCCAACATACGATTTATTTATCACTTTGACAGACCATGCTGTCAGCAATAAGCCCAGAACCTCCTCATCAGCCCAACTCTAGAACCCTCAAGTTCTTGGGGGGGGGGGGGAAATGAAGCTCACAATAGATGCTATCAGAAAGCCACATCATAGAAAATGCTGCATCCACCGATTAGGCTGTGCGCTCTTTCCACAAGGCAGCTACCCAGGAGCCAAAGCCTGGGTGCGAGCTGATGTGCTGAACACTAACATTTCCAAGGACAGCACAGCCCCTTCCTCAGGCACACAAATTCAGCAATCTAACTGCGGTTACCGTAATCCACGTCTGGCCTGCAGGCTTGTTGAACTCGCATCTGTAGATCGACGGCTTCGTCTGCTTTGCTCTGCAAGTAGCAATTTTCTTTGGGAGAAGAGTTGGAGAAAGAAAAAGCACACAGATGATCATCTCTTTGGAAGTCACCTGGGTATTACTGACAGGGTGTACTATGAGTTGCCACCTTTTCCTTACCAGAACCCCGTGTGCCTAGGCAGAGAGCCAGGCCAGCCTCTAGTACTTCAGGTTGAAACCTGGCAGAACCTAGCTGGCTTTTCAGCCACCCACACAATGAATAGATCAGACCATTGTAGTTTCCAAGAGTCATATAACCCTGGATGCCTCTTCCATGGAGGGGGTAGACGGCTGATTCACAACTTGCAGACCATAATAGGCACTAGCAGGGGCAGAGGGGCCCTTTATACAGAGTGGCCCGTGAAATCGCACCTTTCTGGCCGCTTCACTGAAACCCCGTAGCCACTTTACGCTGTTTGCAGCTTTAGGAAAAAGTTTACTTTAGGTCTTCTTTAGAGAAGACAGGAACATAAAGCACACATGACCTAATAAATCTTAGCAAGTATATAAGACTTGAGAGTTGCAGAACATTTGCCAGTAATCTTTAGGATAACTCTGTAACTAGCCAGTATTATTGAAGGTGAGGATGGGGTGGGTTGAGAAATAGTGTCTTGCGCAGGTAAGATTTGAACCTAGGGCTCCTGGAGTCATAGTTACTTTGAGAACATAAGTAGAGGTGGTTGGGTTAGACCAGTGGGCCATCTCGTCACACACAGTGGCCAATCCTGGAGGGCCGACAGCACAGCACAGAGTCTGATGCCACCTCCTAGCACTGGCAATCAGAGGTTACTTTAGGGATCCCGTTCCTCCGGTGAGGGTGGGGGATCCCCTGCTTTCACCCTCCGGCCCCTGCCTCCACTTCCCTGGCCGGCAGGGGAAGAAGGCACAGGAACGGGCCTCCCGTCATCGCGCCACCCCAGAGGCACTCCCGTGCTTCTCCGAAGGCCGATTTGGGCCCCAAATGGACCAAATTGGGCCCGTTTGAAGCCCAAAATCAGCCTGCTGTAAAGCAGGCACACACCTCTGTGCCTGCATGGTGATGTCACCAGAAGGGACATCACCGGAAATGATGACCGTGTGCAATCGTGGGACTGCGCGCACTGCACATGAGCATGTAAAGAAGAAAGTAGGGGAGAACGAGGTCAGAGCCAGGGCTCTTGCCACCCCGCCCCCCGCCAGGAGGGTAAGGGGTCCTGGCAACCCTAGGCTACTGCCTCTGAAAGAGGAGGTTCCCTTTAGTCACCATGGCTAGTAGCCACTGATAGACCTATCCTCCACAAACCTATAATACCTTACAGTTAAGTATCGTTTATTTGACTCCAAAATATAGCATGATGTTACAGAGACTGATGGTGCATTGAATCGTTGGGAGGACAATTCCCACTGCTCAAAGGACAAAAAGAAGGAGCTTGACCCCCCACCAATAAATTAAGAATTAGGAAGGTTAAAGAAATCCCAATCAAAGGGCCAAGTATTAAAATTAATAAACATAAAGCATAAATATATATCAATATACCAAAATACATGTATTTATTACAGGATAATATAAAAACTATTACAGGCCCCAATATAGCCTCAATTCAGACTAAAATCATATAAAAACTCAAACAAGAACCTTTGCTACCGTGATGCAGAGGAGTTAGCCATGTTAGTCTGTGGTAGCAAAATCAAAAAGAGTCCAGTAGCACCTTTAAGACTAACCAATTTTATTGTAGCATAAGCTTTCGAGAATCAAGTTCTCTTCGTCAGATGCATACATGCATCTGACGAAGAGAACTTGATTCTCGAAAGCTTATGCTACAATAAAATTGGTTAGTCTTAAAGGTGCTACTGGACTCTTTTTGATTTTGCTACCGTGAGTGTGTATAGAGTGCCATCAAGTCATAGGTGACTCATGGTGACCCCTGGTGGGGTTTTCAGGGCAAGAGATTAACAGAGGTGGTTTGACATTGCCTGCCTCTGCAACCCTGGTCTTTGTTGGAGGTCTCCCATCCAATTACTAACCAAGGCTGACCCTGCTTAGCTTCTGAGATCTGACAAGAACAGGCTCACCTGGGCCATCCAGGTCAAGGTGCATAACCCTGACCAGATGCATATTCATGCTTTACATTTCTTAATTATAATACTTGGCCCTTTGACTGGGATTTCTTTAACCCTCCTGATTCTTAATGAACCCACTGCTCTCCCAGAGGGCTCCCCTGGAAATCTCTGTTGAGCAGAAGCAGTACTTCCTCTCTCCACTCTGCCCCACCTTACCTTCAGCACATCGACAGACGTCACCGTGGCAGATCTTATTGAGATGTTCGCTTCCACTGTCTGGATGGTAGAACTTGGTACAACGGTCATCTGAAAAGAGGAACAGAAAGATACATCCGTATTCCACACAGACTGCTTTACTGTCTCAATTCCTTAGGAGGATATCCAGGGCTTTTTTTCTGGGGAAAGAGGTGGTGGAACTCAGTGGCGGAACTCAGGACCGCACAATGATGTCACTTTGGGTCCGCTGGAACACGGGGGGAGTTTTTTAAAGTTTAAATCACCCTTGGCAAAAATGGTCACATGGCCGGTGGCCCCGCCCCCTGATCTCCAGACAGAGGGGAGTTTAGACTGCCCTCCGCGTCACTGAGCGGTGCAGAGGGCAATCTCAACTCCCCTCTGTCTGGAGATCAGGGGGTGGGGCCACCGGCCATGTGACCATTTTCAAGAGGTGCTGAAACTCCGTTCCACCACGTTCCCGCTGAAAAAAAAAGCCCTGAGGATATCTGTAAAGGAGAGCCTTAGGAAGGCGCAAAGGAGCAATGACATGTTTCTCCAAACATGTGGATAACTGACTATGTGGGCAGGGAAGTTGGAAGTGTATTTGCAGCACAAATTGTCCTTGGTCAGGCGGCATAACAATGGCGACTGCCTATAAGAGCTGAGTTGCACTTCTGCAAAGGAATTCTAGCAAGCGCCAGATGCGTCACACCACACTGCAGTGCATTCATGGCTTATTATCCTACCACTTTGCTCAGTCAAATTTGAAACTTTCCTCTGGCTCAAGGAGCTTTCCTTGAATGGAAAAGGCTGAAACTGGTTTTACCCAATCTGCATCCATTCCTTTTCTGAATCACTGCAAGCAAACCTAGGGGGACGGGCCTCAGAGTTAAAACACACAAGATGGATTTCATGAGGACACTCAAGAGAAGGGAGATGCAATGTTAGCCGGGAAGCTGAGTTCTAAAAGACAGATGGGAAGGCTTTGTCAATTTCTCCGCTCTACAGAACCAAGGAGATCGCTCCTTAAAGGTTTGTTTCCTCTTTGCCTCCGAAGGCTCTGTCAGTTTCACCTCCCCGTCTAGGAGGCAAAGAGGAAATTAACAAACCCTCTGAGGAGTGATCTCCCTGTCTTTTAGAACTCAGCTTCCCAGCTAACATTGCGTCTCCCTTCACTTGAGCATCCTCGTGTAATTTGTCTCGTGTGCCCAGGCTAATGCCGATTGCCACTTTGGGGCCAGGAAGCTCTCAGCTCAAGAGGGGAGGGGGAATGCAGGTAAAATCAACCATCTTGCATTTTCCAGCACTGCAACTATGTTGATGGGAGGAGGGAGCAACTTTACCCCCACCCCCTCAAAGGAAGCCCAGAGATCGACATAGCTGTTACTCCGTGCAGGTCCGATGACCCCAGGAATCAATGTATCCAGGGTCAGAAGAGATTGTGAGGTGTTGTGGAAAGTGTGGAACGTCAGTGGTCTTTGCATGAGTGGATCACCGGATCCAGCCCCGGTATACTAACCTCATAGGCGCAGACATCTAGTGCAGGCTAGTGCTAAAGCACAGGAAACCAGGAGTTGGAATGCTTGGTTGTATTTCCTGCTCTTGATGGAGCATTAGTTTTTTTTGGGGGGGGGGGGGGTAGAGCACAGAGTTGGTCTGTCAACCTAGGCAGATCATGACAAGGAGGGCAGGAAGGGTTACATCAGTGCTTAGTTCTCATGGCCCCTTCTTACACGCCCAGGCTAATGCCGATTGCCACTTTGGGGCCAGGAAGCCGTTTTCTCCAAACCAGTTCAGCTGGGGATCCTGACAGTGTTTTGCCATTTTCTGGGCATTGAGCAGAGGTCACACCACAGAGGTGTGGGTAGGGACGTAGTTGTGAATTTCCTGCATTGTGCAAGGGGCTGGATTAGATGACCCTGGAGGTCCCTTCCAACCCTGTGATTCTATGATTCTAGGGAGCTGGGGTGAGTGCTAAGGCCCACAGCGTGGTCCGTGGCTCCTGGTTGCCAGTGTGTAGTTTATTTCATGGGATTCAGTTCATCAAACGGAGACAACTAAAAGGGTCGTAAACTCAGAAACGTTTGGTGAAGTGCTAATTCCATGATATACAGTTATATCTCTGCCATGCTGAGATCACTGGAGGAGAAGCAATTGCCATTACCTATGGAATAATAGCTGTACACCGTAACAGATCCTGGCTGAATGAGGCTGGCATCAAAATACTTGTAAGCTTTGAATTCCAGACATTCATCCTCCACATGAGAAACCTGGAACAGAGACAGAAAAAGAGAAAGAGAATACATCACTGGGTGCCAACTTTCCACTGAAGAGAAATCATTTCTTAACTCAGTGGGTTGCCCTCGGAGAAAATGGTCACATGGCTGGTGGCCCCACCCCCTGATCTCCAGACAGAGGGGAGTTGAGATTGCCTTCTGCCCTGAGTGTTGTGGAGGGCAATCTCAACTCCCCTCTGTCTGGAGATCAGGGGGCGGGGCCACCAGCCATGTGACCCTTTTCAAGAGGTTCCGGAACGCCATCCCCCCCCCCCGCGTTCCCGCTGAAAAAAAGCCCTGCCTGGGGCAAACCTGAATGTGACACCAGGGCCGTTTCCAGACGGCTTACCGGCCCCAGAACATCGCGCCACGTTGTGGGGAAAACGCGAAATATCGCGTTTTCTCGTGCGAGTTTTGCGCGACGTCGTGTGACGTTGCGCAAAACTCACGCGAGAAAACACGATATTTCGCGTTTTCCCCGCAACGTGGCGCGACGTTCCGGGGGCCAGTAAGCCGTCTGGAAACGGCCCAGATCACTTTACGATTCAACAGAAACTCATGGAATTTCCATTGACTCCAACAGTGGTGAGATGTCAGTTACGGGTTTGTCCTGGAAATGATGCCACACTGTCAGTCCCCCCCCCCCCCCGATCTCCTGTCAGGTGCCAGCCAGCACCTGGAAACCCTGAGTGTATGAGACCATAGGTATAGGTAAGGCCAGCAAGTTAGAGTGTTTCATAAAGTCCAACCTAGATGTCATGCAGGAACCTTGGCAAGTAACCTGAGGCCAGAATGGTGACTGAAGATTTTACTTTGGCCAGACTTACAGCGTTAATTAGAGACAAAACACTCATTATATTCATGGCAAATTGGAAACCCTTTATGGACTATCTGCGAGAGACCAAGAAAAATGAACGAATGATTTCTGGTTTTGATTTTTAAGAATAAGGATGTGAGATATCAAGAAGATGAGGCACAGAAAAAAAAATTATTTAGACCACTAGCTGATTGATAATAAAGAAGGAAGTACTGTAGGCAAAAACTGTAATGGATTAATAATTTGCCTATTATGTTTTTTATTGTTTTTTTATTTTGTAGTGTGATATGTAGGCCATTGGTGGTTCTTTGTAGTTGTGTTCTTGTTATGTTTTACTTTCCTTCTTTTGCTCTATCTTTTTAACTTTTCTACAATAAAAATAAAAAATAAAGAGAAAAAAAAAAGAAATAAGACTTTACTTCTTCAGTGTAAGGCACTGGGTTCTCGAACGCCTTACTCCCTAATGTGAGCAACAGTGCCACCGTGCAACTGGCCAGTTCAGGAATTGCAGCTTGGGACAAATCCACTGGGCAGAGCTAGGACTATATAAGCGCTACCTTCACAGTGGGAGGTAGACGTGCTCCTAAATCCTACATCCTTGCCTATAACAAAAGGCCCAAGCTTGGCAGTTCCTGCATCTTTGAAACTGTTGCCAAGGCCAGGGAACCTTTTTGGCCCAAGAGACAAATATTAATAATTTTAAAAAGCGATATCTCCCAGGAAAGATGTTGGCGTGCCATTAAAGAATAGGGGAGGGAGGAAAAGATAAGGGCTGTGCTTGGCCAGACACACTGGGAGCAAGAGTGCCTCGGACAGGGCAGATTTTCAGGTTTGGGAGGAAACAAAGAGCATTAGCAATGCCACTTTCTCCCAATAGTGCCAGTCCCAGAGATGCTGCCAGTGCTTTAGGGCATACCTTGGTTCCTTGGGCAGAATACTGCAGTTTGGCACACATGCCGGGGGACTGCCTACTGCTGGATTTATCCGTTGTCTGATTTACAGCCATGTTTCCTGATTCTGACCCTGTTTGCTGTGTTGAACTTGAATCTTTCCCACTCCCATCTGATGACTGCGTATGCTTTCCTGGCCTTGCTAACATAGTTGCTCGCCTCTTTGCCAGTTCTGATATTAGGCCTCAAGCAGACCATGGTGACAACAATGGCTTCTTTACCTTGTCCAGATAGATGATGAGGTTCCCTCTTTCAGACAGTGTGTTGTCGATTTCAAACTTGGAGATGTATCTGTCGACCCCTTCAGAAAGCTAAACGTGGAACATAAACATGAGGCATTAGCAGAACACAAAGGAGTGATCATTCATGAGTAGAGATGGGCACAAAATGAACCACGGAACAAAATTCCATACAGAACGGCTGGTTCGTTTGAAGAGAAACATGCGTTCCGTGGGACCATGTTTTTCCAGAACAAACAAATTTTTCCAGCTATTCCATGGCCGGTTCGGAGTTTCACAGACCCCACGCCAGTTTCAGCCCATTGGCTGAACCCAGCGTGGGGTCTGTGAAACTGACAGCCCCTTTCTTCTGCAGCTCTGGCAGCAGGAGAAAGAAGCTGTCAGTTTCACAGACCCTGTGCTGGAACTGACAGCCCAGGCAGCAGGAGAGAGGGGCTGTCAGTTTCACAGACCCTGTGCCGGTTCCAGCACAGGGTCTGTGAAACCGACAGCCTCTTTCTCCTGCTGCCCAGGCTGTCAGTTTCACAGACCCCATGCTGGAACCGGTGCGGGGTCTGTAAAACTGACAGCTCAGGCAGCAAGAGAAAGGGGCTGTCAGATTCACAGCCCCTACACTGGGTTCAGCCGCGGGGGTCTGTAAAACTGACAGCCTCTTTTCCTGCTGCCCAGGCTGTCAGTTTCACAGACCCCGTGCCAGTTTCAGCCCATCAGCTGAACACAGCACGCGGTTTGTGAAACTGGCAGCCTCTTTCTCCTGCTGCCCGGGCACCAGAAGAAAGGGGTTGTCTGTTTCAAATGCCCCACTCCGGCTTGAGCAGCCAGTGCGGGGCAGTTAAAATGCTATGAACCACGAACCACGAACCAATTCCTGAACTGGGAAAAGGTTGGAAGTTCGTGGTTCGAGCTTCTGTGGAATGCTACAAACCACGTATCATGTGGTTTGGGGTTTTTTTGGTTCGTGCCCATGTCTATTCACAAGCTCCCAAGAATCATGGACAGAAAAATGCAACTGAACTCTGAACCTTGTCAGGCAAAAAAAAATCACGGGCCCCTCATCCCTGCAGGGCCCCTAGGCTTCAGCCTTGTCAGCCTTATGAATAATACAGCCCTGGGTGCACCCCACAAGTCTTGGAGTTCACCACTGAACAACGGGAACTGGCCCAGCAGCCAACATATAAGCAGCTGTTTCCTGTATTTTTGCTTTTCACACACAGACCACCTACCTTCTTAAGATCGTCAGTGGCAGGTCCGTAACCAGTGAGCATGGAGACATCAATGATGGTCATTGTCGAATCAACCAGACCCTGATACCTGCAATCAGAGAAGGTGGAAAAATGCACTAAGAACGGACTTCTTACCTCAGAGTCTCTCTACAGAAGACATCTTAGATGGGGATGCTCAAGTGAAAGATCTGACACTTGTTCTCCCATTGTGGATACACATGCACTGCTAGGGAGACGGGGTACACTTGAATATAAGAAAGTAAGGGCCAAACTACACGTGATGAATGACACAGGTTGGACACTTGTCAGCTTCCCTCAAGGTTTGATGGGAAATGTAGGCTGCTTGGCGGAATGTTGGACAAGTGACAGTTGAAAAGTCCATTGGACAGCAGTCAGAGAGCCAAGCTGCAAGACCAGGACGCCTTCATTTCCCATCAAAACTTGAGGGAAGCTGACAAGTGTCCAAGCTGTGTCAGGTGTCACTTGTAGCTTGGCCCTCAGTCACTTGAGTATCCCCGTGTAAGATGTCTTGTGAAGAGAGGCTCACAGAAAGGGATTCATGTTTAGTTCCATCCACTCCTCATACTGTGGGGGCCAAACTATATGATACAGACCTGCACCTGCAGACCTACAATGCCACAAAAAGCATCTCTGGAGCTGTTTTGCCTCCAGTAATGGAATGAGGATGACAACTTCCTCCCTCAGCATTGTGGTCCCAATCCAAATCAGGCTTTTTTTTTTAATTACTAGAACCACAAAACTACAAAAAGGAAAAAGTGGGAACGGAGAAGGGGAAGAAACAACACATAACAACACAAACACTACATCTACAAGTAATGCATTCCCTTCTTACTGGAATTATTTAACATTAGAACTTTGTAAAATGCTGTTAGATTGGTAGATCTTATAAAATACAAACTACAATCAGGATTAGGTCTTCTTCCCCCCTCTGGGTCTCGGTCGCAATTCTCTCTGAACAGCTACAGTCACTGTGCTCGTTCCCTCCTCCCCTCCCCCTTCAGGCTTGAAATCCTCTTCTTCTTGCTGAAAATCTTGGTGTTTACACACAAAGTCCCTTAGCTGATCTTCTGATGTTATCTTGTGAGCTTGATCTTTATAGCTAAACCAAATACCTTCCGGAAAAAACCATTTGTACTTTATTTCACGTTTCCTCAGAAGAGCTGCAAACCTTTTATATTTAAATCTTCTTTTCCAAGCTATAAAAATGGAACGTCCTTCAATATCTTGACCTTATTGCCCAGAAAGTCCAAGTCCGCATTGCATGAATTATATAGGATGGTGTCCCGGATCTTCTTAGATGAAAAGTCAATAATAATCTCGCGAGGCAGCTGACGCTTCGTTGCATATTTTGAAGAAGCCCGACGGACTTCCAAAATGGCGCTTTTTAACTCTTCTTTAGTTGCCTTCGCGGGTATCGCCAAAAGTTCCGACACCAGATCCTTTAAATTCCCATTTTCCTCCTCCTTCACATTCTGGAGACGCAATATTGTCTGAGCATGATCCACTTGCAACCCGATCAGTTGGTTCTCCAACAGCTTTAGGTCTTTGTTTGTTGCCCTCATGAGTGCTGCGTTTTCCCAAGCAGACTTTTCCGGGGGGCCCTCCCCCCGCTGCTTCCTTAATGGTTTTCACTTCACTCTCAATTAAGCCAACCCTTTGATCAGTTTCGTTTAACTTGTCAACAAAGGGCTTTATGGCTTCGACGACCAACCGCTTTACTAGTTCCTCCAGAGACTCTCCTTTCCCCTGCAAAGCAGCCGAGATAGATTTGCCCATAGCGGGGCTCTGCTTTTTCGTTGCCATCTTAGGGGGTGGAATCCGCCAGCCAAGTTTCGATACTCAGTGAGGGGGAAGAAATCCGAGCCTTCTTAGCTTCAAATCCCACCAATCCTTCGCATACGCTTGTAGTAACAGAAGGGATTCGCTACTTACAGGTTTTCACCTTAGATCTGCTTTTTGCTGTTCTCCATGGCCTGGCAGCACGCGAAGTGCTGCGCAAGTCTGCCGGCCTCCATAGGAGCAAACGGGCAATTTACCCCCCGCATCGATTTCGGGGGGTTCTTCCCGTCGCGCTCCGGACCCTGACACCCTCATTGGGAGTCTTGGGGGCTAACCTTTGCAGGTCAGCCGCCCGGTCAGGCTGCTCGGGCGCTTCCTCCCGGACCTGCGGAGAGGAGCGTCCGACATGGCCGAGAAAACGAAACCGAATCCCAATCCAAATCAGGCTTGATGGCACTTGGGGAATTAAGTTCTCCACAGCTGCCTTGTGGTTGTGAATAATGTGATTTGGATTAGGGGGACACTGACTAAACTAAATTACACGAAACAAATTACACGAGGACGCTCAAGTGAAGGGAGAGGCAATGTTAGCCAGGAAGCATAATTTGAATTTCACCTTTCTCTACTGAGCCGACAAAGATCACTCCTCAGAAGGTTTGTTAATTTCCTCTTTGCCTCCACAACGGCTCTGTCAATTATTAACAAACCCTTTGAGAAGCAATCTTTGCTGGCTCGGTAGAGAGAGGTGAAATCCAAACTACGCTTCCCAGCTAACATTGCATCTCCCTTCACTTGAGCGTCCTTGTGTAATTCATCTTGTATAGTTTAACTCTCTATTTCTGGCCAAATAGTTTGGCCATAGCCGAGGCTCTAAGTGTAGACAGCCAAATCCATACAACTGGGCAAGACATTTTTAGGGACAAAGACAGATAATCTCTCTCTCTCTCTTTTAAAAACTTCTGCTTCCTTCCACTGATACTCTGAACTGCCATAGCAAACCAGAGTTACCTTTAATGTCCACAGATCTCACCTGGCACAAATTTTGATCTTGATCGCTCCCTGGACTCCTTCTATTGCCTTACCTAGAAAGTGGTTTGAGAGAAGAATTAGCTTTTTTGCATAACACCCATGTCATGTTAAGCTGCTAGGAAGCGAATGTTCACTGGACTCCACAGCCTGTGTGAAAAAGGATTCATCAGCCAGTCTCTGGCTTGCCCACTAAAAGCCCCTTTCCAGAAAAATACGATGCTAATGAGTTCTTATAAGCAGCGGATAAGCACATATTAATCTAACCCTTTACTGAAGCTGGTACTGCTGGCGTTTATATGTTTGAAGGAAGAGTGGTCCTTGTATCCTTCTCCCAGTACCTTGATACAACTTAAGATTTTTAGCACCTGGCACAACCTAGACACGTTAAAGCTGCATAATATCTTCTCCATACTACCTTAATATAACTGCATATTTGAGCTGTCAATTATATCAAACTACTTAGCATCCAGTCTGAAGAAGAGTTCTGATCAACTTGATAGCTTGCTGTCTATTTTGTGATTTTTTTAAAAAGTTGGATATACAATAACAATAACAACAACAACCATTCAATTTATATACACCTTTCAAGACAACTTAACATTCACTCACAGCAGTTTCCAAAGTGTGTTATTATCCTCATGACAATCACCCTGTGAGGTGGGTGGGGCTGAGGGCCAAACTACAAGTGACGAATGACACAGGTTGGACACTTGTCAGCTTCCCTCAAGTCTTGGTGGGAAATGTAGGCCGCTTGGAGGAATGTTGGACAAGTGACAGTTGAAAAGTCCATTGGACAGCAGTCGGAGAGCCAAGCTGCAAGACCAGGACGCCTACATTTCCCATCAAAACGTGAGGGAAGCTGACAAGTGTCCAACCTGTGTCAGGCGTCACTTGTAGCTTGGCCCTGAGAGAGCTCTGAGAGCTGTGATTGACTCCAGGTCAGTTTTCCTGAAGGGCGGTATATAAATCAAATGTTGTTGTTGTTATTAGGAATGCTAGTATAGATATCCCATCTCTTGTGTACATACAGCTCATCCCTATTGCGATTTAAATAACATTGCTGCAAATTTCAGGAATTATGCAGCCATTATACTAGAGAGCCCCATGGTGCAGAGTGGTAAGTGGCAGTACTGCAGCCCAAGCTCTGCCCACGACCTGATTTTGATCCTGGTGGAAGCCAGGTTCAGGTAGCCAGCTCAAGGTTGACTCAGCCTTCCATCCTTCCGAGGTCGGTAAAATGAGTACCCAGTTTCCTGGGGGTAAAGTGTAGATGACTGGGGAAGGCAATGGCAAACCACCCCGTAACAAAAAGTCTGCCAAGAAAACGTCGGGATGCGATGTCCCCCCATGAGTCAGTAATGATTCGGTGCTTGCACAGGGGACTACCTTTACCTTTTTTATACTAGAGAGCAAGAAGGTAGCTTTTCTAGCAACTCAAAGCCCACCATGGGGACTTACCCAGTGGGAAGTGAGTGGCAGTAACTTCCAGATCAAAATTCTTGCAGGGAGCAGCCTCCTCCCGGAGTTTTGCATTGTACAGCGTCACCACAGTCATCGTGGCCTGCCCTTGGCCTGTTGCTTTCACTGTGAAGTCTTCGTTGATCTTGGTCTGGAAAGTAACCAAGATGAACACTTAACACATATTGCGCTAATTTTAAATGCGCTAATGTGTACGGTGGAAGAAACAGTAAAGTTGTCAGGGAATCATATCAAGAAGATTGTTCCTCACCAATTGCTTCTTAAATATCACCACATAATTTATGGAATAGTTTAGTGGTCCACAACGTTACTATAACCCCAAATCCTAAAAATCGGTAACCAGTGCAGCAAAATCACCTGGAGTGCATTTCCATCACTGCCCAAGCAAAATTGGTAAGCAGCACAGCTGGGTTTAAAAAGAAGCTGCCGTAGCACAGTGGTTAAGTGGTTCGGCTGTGAATCAGCACTCCACTGGTTCGAATCCCACTACTGCCCTGGGTTTGAGTAGTTAGTAGGTTACAGTGAGATTTCTCCTTGTCAATTTTGCACATGAATGGGACAGAGAAGAAAACACCCACCCACCGTGCTGCACCCCATCATGTCTAATCAGCCCAATTATTCCACAAACAAGAGCTCACCCAAAGACTGTGTTGGACACAACATTTGGAGCTCACCGGCACACTTTAAAAGCAGTGTTACCTGTCCTGGGTGTGGGTTCTGAACTTGTGGATATTTTTTGGTAAGCTCTGTTCATGGATACGGCTGTAAACGTGCAACTAATTTCCACAAAAGTGACCTGTCCCAATCACGTGGAAAGAGGAAGCGGGAGTTGTTGTTAAGAACAAAACCAATGTGCAGATCTCTTTGTCCCCTTCCCTGCCTGCAGTTTACCACGGTCTGCCGCCACCATGACCCCATGGGTGTTTTTCTTTTCTAGGAGCTGTTTTTTGTAAGGAACATCTCTTGGTGGGAACGGCCTGTTTTTATTTTAATAGGCTAGTTTAGAAGACACTTTAAAATGATGGGGGCAACCTTAGTTTAGGTTTCTCTTCAGATTTTAGATCACTGACTCCCCCAGAACTCCAACTGTACCCACCTGGAGCCCTGACAAGAAGGGGGGCTAATAACCGACACCACGTGTCAAGTGCAAAATTTCTCACAGCACTACCATACCTCTTCTGATCGAGCAAGCAAGGCACTTTCATAGTCAATTCTCCATCTGACTGGAGCAGCACGTCCCGGCAATAAAAGAGAAACGTCCAATTCCATGTCCTTATGGAGTGGGATGTCTGTCTGGTACTGAGCAAGAGCTTGGAAGACCATGATGGTGGACTGCAATGGCAGGAAGAAAACAGAGCAAGGGAGAATGTTTATCAGCAGCTCTCTCAACATAGCCCTGTAGAAACAAAGATCCAGTTACACAGGACATGGGCGCATTGTGGAACACGGGAGAAGCTTCACACTTCAGACAGCAGGCAAGTTGAATGCATGCATGTACCTGGCACAGGTGTTTCCTGCAGCAAATGTGTACACGGTGGGCGTGGCCATAGGCACTCTAGTCGGGATCCAACACAAAATGTGGAGTTGCCCTGAACGTATGAGTATTTTATTTTGCCAACCAGGCAAAAGCGTCCCTTCTTCCAAAGGATTAAGTGTTGGGGAAGTTTGATACAAATTCTGCCTCTGATCTCCAAAGGCCTGGGCCGATTCCAGACGACTAACCTGAAGGCGCTGCATGCCGCCATGTTCCTAATCGCGACGGGGAAAATGCGAAATATCGCGTTTTCTCGCGCGAGTTTGGCGCGACATCGCGCCAAACTCATGCAAGAAAATGCAATATTTCGCATTTTCCCCGTCGCGATCCGGAACATGGCGGCATGCAGCGCCTTCAGGTTAGTCATCTGGAATCGGCCCTGCTCTCTAATGACATTATAAAGCAATGAATATGAGCTCTCGTTCAACTGCATCTTTTTTTTATCTCTCTACACAAGAAGCCTCAGAGCATGTTCGTCAAGTGTAGAGAGACATAATATTAGCTGGGAAGCATAGTCTAAAAAGACAGGGTCAGCGGAGATCACTCCTCAGAGGGTTTGTTAATTTCATCTTCGCCTTGTGGAAGGTTCTGTCATCTGTCATCACTTCTCCTCCAGTCTAAATCTGTGTGGGATCGTAACCCGACAGCAGTGAGGAATGGAAAATGGGTTGGAGCTGTCTTCCAGAGCTGGGCTTGGACCTGGAGAGGTTATAAAGGCTGAAGTTTCCCTTCTGGAATTTCACAGCCCCTTCACACAGCTCCAGTGTATAGCAAAGCCTTTGCCCTGCTGATGGCTCTGTCTTTTAAAAACTACCCTTCCTGGCTAACATTGCATCTCCCGACATTTGTTCCTCACCTGTCAGATGTCTTGTGTAGAGAGACTCAGGGAGACCAACTCAGAGAAAACTAGGGGATTCTGTCCAGTCTAAAGTATTCCCCACCCTACGAGATTTGCTCTTCAGAAGCAGCTCCCTATAGCCTGCCATCAAAGGACGGTAATGTGGCTGCTCACCTGAGTATGCCCGTATGTCCCCCCATAATAATTCTGCGCTGTCAGCCATCTTACAACGGGAGCAGCTTGGTCAAACTTCTTCAGTTTTAGCAGGGCCAGAAGACCGTAGGAGGAGCCTTCAATGTTGTAAGTATGAGCACCGCGTTCTTCCCACCGATTTCCATCTAAGTATCAACAGAGCAACAAGCCTTCACTAAAGCAGACCTTTGGGGCATACAGATTCATTCTGCTAAGAAGCCCAGCCAAAACCTCATCAGCCCTGCCAAAACCTCATCAGCCCTGCCAAAACCTCATCAGCCCTGCCAAAATCTCATCAGTTTTCATTTAGACCTGTGTTGGCCTTAAAAGGCTTTTACATAAACTTGGTGACTTTTGCAAAGAAGAGGCATTAAACATCAATTATGCCAAGACAAAAGTCTTGGTTTTTAGAAAAAGACCTCGTAGGTACAAGCGGACCATAGATGGAACCAACATAGAAGAGTGCAGCACCTTTAAATACCTGGGAATTACCTTTAGCGAAACTCTGTCTTGGAGGGCGCATTTGGCAATAACCAAATCTACAGTTCTTAGATCAATCGGTGCCATTCTGAAATTTTACTACAGAAAAGGAGGTTTTCTAAAAGACCCAGCACTGAAAATATACGTAAGCAAGGCTATTCCTCAGCTCCTTTATGGAGTAGAGGTCTGGGGTTGGAAAGATTGTTTAATTTTAGCTTTGGAATCTATCCAAAGCCATTTCCTAAGGAGAATTTTAGCTTTACCAAAGGGTACTCCTGCAGCTCTTATGCGAGCAGAGCTTGGCCTGCCCTCAATCAGAGCCCATGTACATCTAGCCCTGCTTAGATTCTGGAGGAAGGAACGTAATGACAATACCAATCTATTGCACAGGTTATGCTATGAAATTATACATTAAAATGAGGCTGTACAGCTAGCCAGCTATAACAACATCCTTCAATGTTACTCCATCTGTGACGACTCCCAGGGTGTCCCGGCTGCTGGCTTTAACATTCGGGAATGGGTGTTCCACTGTGACACCGTAATGGATAGGCAGGCGATCTCCTATTCTAAATTCTCCCCATGGTTTAAAATTTTCAAGAAGGACCATGTTTGAGCGCCCTATTTGGTCAACATCCTTCCTCACAATCTCAGAACAGCCCTTACCTCAATTCGGTTCCAAACTATGCCCACAGCGCTGCTAGCTGGGCGCTATGCCAAACACCTCAAGCCCTCTGCTACTGTATTTGTGGTGCTCACGTTGTGGAGGATTTACCACATTACCTACTATCCTGCCCACTTTAATGCAGAGCTGAATAAATTCCTAGAAGAGTTTTTAATCAGTTTAAACTCCTCTTCAGACTCTGAGAAGTTGTTTTTCCTCCTGTCTGACACTGCTGCATTCGTCTCTTATAGAGTCTCTCTGTTTGCCTTAGAAGCCAAGACAATCCGGGCTAGAGTTGTGTCCAGAGACAGCAAGGGTTTTATCTGACTGGCATTTTCTGCCTAGATCATTTAAATTTTTTAATATTTGTACCTATGTTTACATTCGAGAGTGTATATCTGTATGATTGTAATGGCGTTTGGCCACCAACAATAAATTTATCATTCATTCATTCATAAAAGTTTTCATTTAGAGACTGCCTGTGTGCTGTCACAAATAATAAACTAAAAACGGTCTGTCCCCTGCCTGTTGACTGCCAGCCCAACCCCCAAGTGAACTGCCAAGATGCACATTCCATTTACAATTGGGAAGGACCATGTATCACAGATAGGGCTGACAACTCAATTGTGAAATTCTTGGAGATTAGGGGACGGAGCCTGGAGAGAGCATGGTTTGGGGATGTGAGGGGCCTCAATGAGGTATAATGCCCTAAACTCCACCCTCCAAAGCAGCCCTTTACTCCAGGGGAACTGATCTCTATCATCCGGAGATAAGTTGTAATTCTGGGAGGTCTCAGCCCCCATCTGGAGGTTGGCTACCCTAGAGAACATGGCCTTAATTAGCTAATTCTGATGGACCAGGGAGAGAGAGGTAACCCTGGCTACACCACTCATCTTCTTCATGTTCAACTGCAGGGGAGGGAGAGAGGTGGCCAAAGGGGACTGG